>NC_141039.2:46377500-46557500 GCF_052040795.2 Danio rerio
AAGAAATGTTTTTTGTTTTGTCAGTTTTCTGAAAACAACAAGAACTGACCCATACCTGAACGCTGTAATATACAGTTGAAGTCTTTTTCAAATATTTCCCAAGTTTAATCAAAGTATTTCCTATCTTTTCTCCCTGAGAAAGTGTTATTTCATTTAGTTTGGCTGGATTAAAAGCAGTTTAAACAATTTTAACATTAATATTATAAGAAAACAAAACCCTGTTGTCCATTATTTGGCTAATTACCCTAACTTGCCTAAATAACTTGATTAACCTAGTTAATAAGCCTTTAAGTAAGTAAAAAAACCTAGTAAGCCTTTAAATGTCACTTTAAGGTTATAATGCCCCAAGTCTAGGGGAAAACAACATGTGAATAATACACAGAAAAACAAATGTGATGCGGTGGTGGATTTCCCAAACAAAACAGAAACTTAATGCAAAAGATCCCCTTCGGTCGACAATCAAACTCGGACACTCAGTTGAGAGTAAATGAATAGATTTATCATAGAAAAAGTAGTAAATATAAATGAGCATCTCTTCAGGGTGGCCACAGGCCAAAATAACAAACAAAAGAATCTATAAAGTAAATGCACCAAATTACCTATAAATATTTAAAGAAAAATAAAGGAAGCTTACCTTTCTCCCTAAACACAAACATAGTCAAAAGTAATCAACTAAATAGGCAGGCCACCCCTACAAGCTCAAACTCTCAAAATAGGTTAACGCATGAACAGTGGTACAAAATTGAATGTTGGTCATTGGCCGGAGGGGTAAGGGAAATCCAGGAGCTCCACTCCCAGCAACGATCGCAGCACAAATGAGCTCCCCGAACCCTGCCTCCGAGACCAGCAGCCAATCAGAACACGAGATCTCGCTGAAATGAGAGCCTATGGAATAACAGAAACAACAACAAGAAGGCGGGACAAAGAGAAAGACTCATGCAATACGCAATAAAAAAAGTGAATAAATAAACTTCAGTCGTAACAGATAAATAAAAGTATCTTGAAAAAATATTCAGTCAAATATTATGTGCTGTCATCATGGCAAAGTCAAAATAAATCAGTTATTAGAAATTATGTATTAACTATTATCTTTATAAATGTGTAAAAAAATCTTTAGTCCAAAAGCAACACTTATAAAAAATTATTTATATTTCTCACACACACATATATACACACCTAAAGAAGCATGTCATTTTTCTACGGTAAAGATTTTCTGCAAGAATTTATTATTATATCCTCAAATTTGATTATGTGCAGTTAAATATAGGGTCCTACTTTTTTATTAGGTGGCCTTAACTACTTTCTACTTGCATCAAAAAATACATACAATGTGTTCATAGTGTATTGCAGAACACTTGTGGGGCTCTTTAGTGGGATACGGGTCGGGTTAGGGTCAAGTTTGGTGATATGTGTAGTTTAAGATGTGTGGGATGGTCAACAGTGTAATTACAGATGTATTTCCATGCATGTATTTAATCAATCATAAGTACAGTGTGAAAACATGCATTTACACTAAGTACGTTGTAAAAAATGATTAATTTCACTCTAAGCACATATTAGTTAAGGCCACTTAACATGAAGCGGGACCAAATCTAGACTGCTCTCCTTCTCTTCAACAGTAAAAGCCATCATCGATCACGAGGTAAAGAACGGTATACCATCCAATCGTATTGTCCTCGGGGGCTTCTCTCAGGTGAGTGGTGGATCCTGAACCCCTTCCTGCATATGAGTGACAGTGCTGATGCTACAGATGTGCTGTGTTGTCCTGTGCTCTTCAGGGTGGAGCTCTGTCTCTCTACACCGCTCTGACCTCTCAGCAGCAGCTCGCTGGCGTCGTCGGACTTAGCTGTTGGCTTCCCCTTCATAAGACTTTCCCACAGGTACAACACTGCCAGCAGTACACATACAGTTGACGTCAGAATTATTCGCCCTCTTGTGATTTTTAGTTTTAGTTTTAAATTTTTCCCAAATGTTGTTTAACAGAGCAAGGAATTTTTCACAGTATTTCCTATAATATTTGTTCTTCTGGAGAAAGGCTGATTTGTTTTATTTCGGCTAGAATAAAAGCAGTTTTTATTTTTTAAACACAATTTTAAGGACAAAATTATTACCCCCCTTAAGTAATATTTATTTTTGATAGTTTACTGAACAAATAACTGTGATACAATGACTTGCCTAATTAACCCAACTCGCCTGATTAAGCCTATAAATGTCACTTTAAGCTGAATACTAGTGTCTTAAAAAATATCTAGTCAAATATTATTTACTGTCATCATGGCAAAGATTAAATAATTCAGTTATTTGAAATGAGTTATTAAAAATATTATTATTACGCCCCATGTCTAGGGGAAAACAACATGGGAATAATACACAGAAAAACAAATGTGATGCGGTGGGGGATTTCCTAAACAAAACAAAAACTTAATGCAAAAGATCCCCTTTGGTCGACAATCAAACTCGGACACTCAGTTGAGAGTAAATGAATAGATTCATCATAGAAAAAGTAGTAAATATAAATGAGCATCTCTTCAGGGTGGCCACAGGCCAAAATAACAAACAAAAAAATCTATAAAGTAAATGCACTAAATTACCTATAAATATTTAAAGGAAAATACAGGAAGCTTACCTTTCTCCCTAAACACAAACATAGTCAAAAGTAATCAACTAAATAGGCAGGCCACCCCTACAAGCTCAAACTCTCAGAATAAGTTGAACATTTGAACAGTGGTACTAAATTGAATGTTGGTTGTTGGCCGGATGAATAAGGGAAAACCAGGAGCTCCACTCCCAGCAACGATCGCAGCACAAATGAGCTCCCTGAACCCTGCCGGAAGCTCCTCCGAGACCAGCAGCCAATCAGAACATGAAATCACGCCAGTATGGGAGCCTATGGGAAAATAGAAAAAACAAGAAGAAGGCGGGACAAAGAAAAAGACACATGCAATACGCAATAAAAAAATATATAAATAAACTTCAGTCGTTACAATTTTGCTTAGAAATGTACTATTCTTCTTTCCATTAAACGGAAATTGTAGAAAAAAAAGGTTACAAGGGGGCAAATAATTCTATAATATATAATTCTGACTTCAACTTCTGATATTTAATAATACAATATGTGGTGATAATGAACATGCACAATATTCAAATATACTTAAAATAATTATGATTAAACCTTTTTGAGTGTTTTTTTAGAATGATCTCATTGTATTTGCAGTCTCTTATGTCGGATAATAAAATAAAAATAAGTGTTAAAGAGACCCTTAAATGTCATAAACAAAAACTTGATAAGATAATAAAATAAGTTGCTTGTGTTTCCATACTTGGCCAGGAAGTTTTTACTTTTGTTGTTGCTAAGCTTATACACAACATTGAAGAAGAAAAGAAAGCAAAAAAAAAAGGGCGAGCTGATAGATTTTATTTCTTCATTTTCATTTTCATTCATTCATTCATTCATTCATTCATTCATTTTCTTTTTGGATTAGTCCGCTAACTTATCCAGCATATGTTTACACAGAGGATGCCCTTCCAGCTGCAACCCATCACTGGGAAACACCCATACACTCTCTCTCTCACACACACACACACACACACACACACACACTAAGGACTATTTAGCCTACCCAATTCACCTATAGAGCATGTCTTTGGACTTGTGGGGGAAACTGGACCACCCAGAGGAAACCCACGCCAACACGGGGAGAACATGCAAACTCCACACTGAAATGCCAACTGACCCAGCTGAGGCTTGAACTAGCGGCCTAGCTGTGAGGCGACTGCGCCACCGTGCCGGCAAAGATGGTTGGCTGCGTAAGCTTATTGGCTGAATTGGCTTATTATCACTCGTAACAAGCTCAAGGTGCACTCACTCTAGACTATCTAAACCAAACCCGGACGTATTTTCCGGTTATTTTGAGAAGTGTCAATTCTCCGCCATGTGCTAAGGCACGGTTTAGTTAACCGGTCCTGGCCCAGTTGGAAGAGGTGTGACTGAGTGCGGTTCGGTTGAAAACTGAAGACGCAACATCACTATTAAGGGACTGTTTCATATGGATTTATTAATCATTCTTAATTTCCAATGAATGCAAACTGTCATGGTTTATTAAAGGGCCATGAAACCCCCTCGTTTCAGCAGGGTGTTTTCACACCTCTACTTTGGAAAAAGTCAGAAAAGTGGGCGTGTCCAGCTCTGTTTAGGGGGGAGTGTCGGAGGAAGAAAAGTGGGATGGTGTGGGAGTGTCTATTTGGGCACGCGCGAGTTTCAGTCAAAATAAACACACATGAGAAAGTGATGGTGTTTAACCTACATGGACCTCTGTAGTCGAATTATTTGCCAAATTATTAAATGTTGGACTTTAACTGCAGTTTGGCTCTTTCATTCAGGGAATTCATTCATGCCTCTCGCGACAAACGCGATATTTGATTCGAGGATCTGCTCTAAGAGTGTATTTTTCATGCAATGTTTGATACCGCACGGCGAATGAGAGAAAAAAACCCTCAGCATTTCCCGGAAACTTAGATGCACACGGCAGGTAGCGTCAGAAAGCCGCGCGTGTTATTCCGGTCACAAAATGCGGTGCTAACATTTCTGCACTCAGTGCAATAGTTAACTTAATTCGATACGAACAAACTGAATAAACAAAGAGCACTGGTCGCTCACTTACCAAATCTGTAGAGACAGGACAATCACCAGCAACTAGAGCCGCGTCTAGTGGACTAGAGGAGACTAACGTTACAAGCGAATCCGGATTTCAGCGTTTGCAGATGAGAACAGCTCTCAGGTAAACAATGTTCCTCCTTAGACACGTAAGTTATTGTTGTCGAGCGTCGCGTACACTGTTAATCCACACGTGACTCTGAGCTCTCACAGAGAGAAAATGAAAACGAAACTTAATGGCAGCAAACTATAAAAGCAACACTTCACGCTTGTTTTGCCAACACAACGTGGCGTCTCTGGTGTACACACGGTGACACTAATGAATATTAATGAAGTTGCACAATAGAGCGCGCTAATTGGTTTGAACCAAGCTTTACTCATGCATTAATGCATCACACTGTAAGACGTAATAAGACTCACTCTGGCACAGACGTCCAGTCTGCAGGCTGGAATACAGGCTATTATGTCATGACTGTGACGCAGCTTCAAAAATTTGTTTCAAACAGGAAGTACGAATTTGCTTGAAATAACGCAAAAACAACCAATTTACACTTTTTAGTGAAATATAGGTGTCTTAATAATGTTTTTAGCAGTGTGGGACACATATACGACTGTCAACTGCTCAAAAAATGTGTTTTGGTGTTTCGTGACCCTTTAAAGACTCAAACCCCTCACTACATGACAGCTGCACATTCAGCAAACCTCCTAATACCTGCAGCATGAGGACTTTTATGAGCGTCAAATGTTGTGGATCAGCTCCGCAAAATATTTGACTCTGTCACTGCATCCCAAACAACTAAAAATAATTCAAAACAATATTACTGAAGCAATGTGCTGAGCGAGAGCGCTTCTCTTCCTGTTAAACTGAACAGTCGCATCATGTAAGCGTGCTCCGGCTTGGAAGGTAAAAAATGCAATGTGAGTGCAGGCTGAGGTGGAGAGGGGTGTAAGGACAAGTGCACGGTTCAAGGCAACTGTAGCTAGTGTGAGCCTATCAGATGTTCAGTTGAATGAGTGCGTACTGTTAATATTCAGGTGTACGCTCATTCAGCCGTATTTTAATAAAATGATAATGATTCATACTGAACACACCGAGTCATTATTAACAATGGTGTACCATCAATAAATACCGATACCTTTTTTTCGTGCAGCCCTATGTTAAAGTAACCTTTTTTGGGAGCTTCGCCTTGGGTCAATATTGTGATAAAAGCTTCAGCGATTATTAGAAAATGTGATACCGTCATCAGCCTAGTCAGCAGCGTTTGAGTTAATATGTACATATGAACGTCTGTCAATATGTATCTGCTTGTTTTGTTTAATCCATTAGGCTGCAGGTGCGAGTGCAAACAAGGACACTCCCATTCTTCAGTGTCACGGTGAGATGGATCCCATGATCCCGGTGCAGTTTGGGGCCATGACAGCAGAGAAGCTCAAGACCATTGTGTCTCCAGAGAATATCACCTTCCGCACCTACCCGGGTCTCATGCACAGCTCCTGTCCTCAGGTCAATCTCCAGACACTTTAGCATATTTGAGCTCATTATGAGGGCTTTTATAAAAAACAATGCAGAAAATAGTAGTATCAGCTTATTTAATTCCGCTTGTTTAGTTGTGACCTTTGTAATACTGTTTCCAGGTTTAAGCTGCTACTCAGTTGAATTGAGATAATATTTGTTTATGACCCCTTTTTAGTCATAAAACACATTAAAGTATTTTTTTTTTTATATATAAAATCATTGTGTACACAATTCATTGTGTCTCTGGTCTGCATCACATACATCAATATTTAAACAATCTGTTTGTTATATTTATATATTTGTTGATATATTGCACCAAAATATATTGTGATAAATTGATTAATATTATTGTTATTTAAGACAATTTTATGCCACTCTTTATATAATGCCAGTATGGCTAATATATATGTATATGCATACATACATTTTATGTGTATATATACAGTTTAAATTAGAATTATTTAATTAAATAATTAAATAATTATTTATTATTTCTTTTTTAAATATTTACCAAATTCTGTTTAAAAGGGGAAGGAAATTTTCACAGTATGTCTGATAATATTTTTTCTTATTTGTTTTATTTCGGCTAGAATAAAAGCAGTTTATAATTAAAAAAAAACATTTTAAGGACAAAATTATTAGCCCCTTTAAGCTATTTATTTTTGGAAAGTCTACAGAACACACCATCATTAAACAATAACTTTCCTAATTACCCTAACCTGCCTAGTTAACCTAATTAACCTAGTTAAGCCTTTAAATGTCACTTTAAGCTGTATAGAAGTGTCTTGAAAAATATCTAGTCAATTATTTTGTACTGCCATCATGGCAAAGATAAAACAAATCAGTTATTAGAAATTAGTTATTAAAATTATTATGGTTAGAAATGTGTTGAAAAAATCTGCTCTCCATTAAACAGATATTGGGGAAAAGAAATAAACAGGGCTAATAATTCAGAGGGTTTAATAATTCTGACTTCAACTGTATGTGTGTATATGTATATATATATATATATATATGTATATATATATATATATATATATATATATATATATATATATATATTGATATTGCATTTATACAACAGTTCAACGGTATAATTGTGTATATTTGTGTATATATTATACAACGGTATAATTGTGTATATAAACAAGAAAA
The DNA here is from genome assembly GCF_052040795.2 of Danio rerio. Lineage (NCBI taxonomy): Eukaryota > Metazoa > Chordata > Actinopteri > Cypriniformes > Danionidae > Danio > Danio rerio. The sequence goes on from NC_141039.2 coordinate 46,384,826, forward strand.
AACCCTTTTATAAGAGGAAGTACCTTCTTCCGCAATTAAATCTTATCTGCTGCTGACATTAGAACAGCAGAAACCGTTACTAATTCACCAACGTCACTTTGGAGCTAGTGTTTGAATGATTCTCTAGCGTAATGTCTAAAATGATAACAAAGCGGGTTATTTTGCTGACGTTTTAAGATTTTAAGGCTGAACTGCATGAAATGCCATCAGTCTACAGAGATTTCCCAGTATTTCTCTGTTGCAATCGCGATCACAGTAATTAACCCAGAAAAAGCCAAAGCAAAGCAAACACTTTCAGATTACTATGGTATAAATAGAGCACTACAAAAGAGAAATGATCGACTTAAAATGTCACTTACCTGTTTTATAATGATTTGATCAGCTGTAGTTAGAAATTTCTAAGGACTTATTATGCAGTCTGTCAGGTTGTCATCTTGTGGCGGAACATCAACCCTCTTTGCTTTGCTTAGTATGGCAGGCTGGGCGCGAATGTGGTGAATCTCCAAAACTATAAATATTTTAAAATTAGCACTGTCCTCATAAATAAACTGCATAGTTGCATGCCTGAATAGTAGTTACTTGCCTCAAAAAGCCTCATAAGTACATTATGTTGTCCAACAGCTGCAATATTATTTGTCAAACTAGTCTTCTGCTTGCCACTCAAGAAATACACAAGGGTGAAGAGGCTGTACGAGTGCTGATATTACTTTAGTATATCACAGCTATCAGCCAATCAGATTCGAGAACCTGATTCAGATACGAGTGCTGATATTACTTTAGTATATAACGGCTATCAGTCATTCAGATTCGAGAACCAGACAGCGCTGTTGTATATGGCATTGGAATCAGAATGTGAAAACGCATATCCTAAACAAGTAAATACTAATAAATGTTGTCAAGACACTCACATGAAAATATACTATAGTGATTTATATGTAAGTATTTTAACCATACTGACAACTCAAATAGAGATGGAGATGTTGCACAATCAGATCAAATATGTCTAGGATTGGTCTTTCTGTATGGACGATATATATTGCATCACCTAAAATGATTCAGGTCACATAAATGTGTTGTGCGTTAAGTCCTTATATTGATTATTGTGACAGGCCTAGCCTCAGGTACTGCTTATGTGCTTTATTAAGTGGGAAATGCCACCAATGTGAGTTTACATAACATTTCTGTCACGTATAAGCCAAATTGCTTGTCGTTGGAATCTTGTCATATAGTTATGGGCACACAGTGTTAATCCCACCCATTTCACATTGCCCCGCCCTCTTAGAACTGCCCCTCTGCAATACGGTAGTTGCGCTAAATATGTTCACACCACTTCTAACACCCAAACTCCTCTGTGATTTGCTCTGCAGGAGATGTCTGCTGTGAAGGACTTCATTGAAAAGCAGTTGCCCAGAGTCTGACCTCATTCTAACTCACTGTGACCCTTAGACACTGACCTCTCACCTCCGACCGGCCATTCTCCCACAGGAAACAGCCATGATCCCCCTGCAAACCACACACACACATACATGCGCGTCAGTTGTACATACTGTGAACATGCATCACATGCATACCCTATCATCTCATCTCACGCCTTTTGTTTTTGATCTCATTCATCAGTAGACGTTTATTGAATTAAAATCTTATTATTATTTGGTTTCAATGCACACTTTAACATCATGAAATTATTCTTATTATTATTTTTATTTTTAAGGGAGATTCTTCATTTTACATTCCTGTAAGCATTAAATCTTAAAATGTTTCCCTGTATCTCTCTCTTTTTCCAAAATTTCTTTTTTTTCTTCATAAGCAATGCAGGTAAGATTTTACTAGATGGGAGATGTGCGGTGCGTCTGGAGTGATCTCCATCACGTGACGCTGCTCTGCATGCTTTCACCGGTCAGTGTATCTTTTGGTCATTGGATTTTCATTTTAGAAACCGATATTGAAAAAGGTAATGATTCACGAAGAACATCAAGTAGTTGCTTCGTACCGTTTTTCGTTTTAAAGTCTTCAGGTGATTTAAAAACACATGTTTCAGCACAATGCCTTCCTCAGTGTGTGATACAATCCTCTCACTCCACCCCTTTATTCTATAGTCAATCACAATGCGTCATTAGTTAGATGGCCACTCTCATTTTCATTTAAATATTCCATGATTAACCACATAAGGACTATTTACCTTCAGAAACAGGTATTGAAAAATTAAAAATGAGTCGTTTTTTGATTTTCGTTATAAAATTAAAAGTCGAAAATTGAAATTTATTGCGTTTTTTTTTTTTTTTTTTTTTTAAGATTTATTTTTGGCCTTTTTGCCTTTTTTAAGTGGATAGGACAGTATTCCAGACAGGAAGCGAAGTGGGAGAGAGAGGGGGGTTAGGGATGGGAAATGTCCTCGAGCCAGGTTTCGAACTCGGGACACCCTGAAGTGCTACAGCACCATATGTCGACTCGCTAACGACTTGATTTTCGGTTTTGAATTTTGAAATGAAAATATTAAAAAATGACTCGTTTTTCGTTCTTATGGTGAAAAACGGAAAAACTAAACGCAAAAATTATTTGTTTGAATTTTTTTTATTTCGAATAACAAAAAATAAAATCATGAGAAAACAAAAATGAATGAAGACTTTTTTTTTCCGATTCCGAAACCAGATAGGCCGACTCATTTACGGCGACGCAATGCTGCCACACACAGGCTAGCCTACTATAGGCTATTATTTATTTCCACTTAATATCGTTATAAAAGGTATGTTCTTATTATAACGGGATTTTGTCAAGACATATTTTCCCTTATTAAGACAACACATTTCTCATATAAGGGTCGGTTATAGGCTATGTATTTATTTTTTGTTAGGATGTTTTAAATGAAACCACCTTTATTGACATTACATGCGAGTGCTAGGTTGCTTTACTAAACACTTTAACAGTTTTAATATGGTTAAAACCATAATACTTCCACTTCCCGAAGTTTTACCATGAATACTTTCAATTGAGGGAGGCATTAATACAGTTGTTCGTTACACACATTTCAATAATTTCATGAATTAAAATGAAGAATTTTATCTGAAAGGAGGCATGCTGCACAAACACCCTGGTAAGGATCCCGTGTCTTTCAAAAGCGGACTATCGCTAAGCTTGCCGTTGTGTGCATGCATCATCACCCCTCTACAGGGGATCTATCCATAAGTTTAATATTTAACATGGAGAGATGAGCAATGATTCCAAACGAATGCTCAATGTTACTGTCACTCCTGAAGTGGAACTGATTTTAACAGTAAACTTTATTTTCAGAAAACTGTTCTGCACTGCAAATACTACATCAGTTATGTTGTTCCATATAACCGGCTTCAATGAGGAAAATATGTCTTGACAAAATCCCGTTATAATAAGAAAATACCTTCTATAACGATATTAAGTGGAAATATATAATAGCCTATACTAGGCTAGCCTGTGTGTGGCAGCATTGTGCACCGTGAAAGAGTGTATCTGGTTTGGAATATAAAAAAAATAAGGTCTTTATTTGTTTTTGTTTTCTGGTGCTTTTATTTTTTGTTAATCGAAATAAAAATCTAATAATTTTTTAATTTAGTTTTTCTGTTTTTCACCATAAAAAAAGCCTTTTTTTATATTTACGCTTTAAAATTCTAAAACAAAAATCAAAAAACGCATTGAGTATAACTGTTCGTTTTTTTAATTTTAAAACAAAAATCAAGTTAGTTTTTCAATATCCTAAACTAATATAATATATTAGTTTTTCATTTTAGTTTTTTAATATCCGTTTCTAAAATGAAAATTCAATGACCAAAAGATACACTGACCGACCTTTTACCTACGGTGCATGTCGGCCCTGGGCCTTCATCCAGATGCTGCAACTCATACTTGTGCTTTTTGTCTACTAGAAATACGAGAAAGGCAAGGAAAGGCTCTAATAAACTAAGCAAATTGAAATCTTCCAGTATGCCTTGTTCTTTTCACCTAATTTACGCCAATATTAAGACATCATCTATGCCAGAGTGGAATCTGCTGGTGAGTCTATATGCAAAATTATGATTTATTATTTATGAATTGCACAACACTTGTATAACAAACCTATTTAAAGTTAAATAAATTCACATAGCCAGCTTTAGATTTGAGAATTTAACTCTGTGTAATAGTAATAATCTATAATAGTAAGCGCTGAACATTACTTGTTATTAATAATAATACTACTAATCTGAGTGAATCACTCCAGACGCACACCCGGATAATATGTTCCTCTTGCTTTAAATAGCATCACAAATCCACCTCATAATCATCCTCCAATCACATACAAGTGTTCTGGGGTCTCAGACGGCTTCTGTAAATACATTTCAGGTTCCATAACGTTGAATAAAAGTCTTGTTTACTGACACGACCTATTAATAAAAGTCAGAAGGTCACAGTTATATTAAAGAAGCGCGATTAGCTATTAAAAAACCGAACGATGAGTTTGCAAACATAATCCTTTCTCTCACCGTTTCGCTTGTATACATTTGGAAAATTGGATTACAATGGTTTCTGTGTGATGATATCTAAACCAGTCGTTTGCAAAGTAGTGAATGTTGCTTTTTTTAAATCTAAATCGATGTTCTTGGATATATTAGTTCAGTATTATTTGACCTTTTTGGCTATTTGACTTTTCATAACTGCTATGATCCCCCTTTTTATAATTGGCATTACTCTGTATTGTTGGTTGGAGTGATTTCTTGACTGGTTTTTCTCGATGCCCTGTGGCTTGAATGTTTGTTGTGTGAAACATGGGCATGCCAGGCACAAGTTGGTCAGCAGAAACTGGCAATATCTTTGGGTTTAACAGTGAACTTATTATTAGTTTATGTTACATTTGAGTTGTATTTTGTTGTTGGGTTTTTTTTGTTGTCATTTGTGCTGATTTAAGGAAATCTGTCATGTTCGGTTGTCGTATTTTTATTTGAAGTTTGCTGAGGGACAATTGGTTCCTCAGAAATCTTTTCCGAAACACCTATATGTGAAATAAATGATGCAAATCGCAGCAGTGCAGTTTTGTGTTTTGTTAATAATGCCACTTTAATCATTTTAATATCATGCTAATTAATAAATAAGGGAAAAAAACACGTAGTCCCTTTATTCATTAGGGTGTAAGTGAAGTTTATAAACTAATTTCGAGGGGATCACATGCTCATGATTGATCACAGCTGGTGCTGCATTATTTAATTCATGATTTAACAATCAGATGATTCCTGAGCCACTATAAATACCCTAAGTTCCATATGACAGCCATCTTCATTTTGAAGAATCCCCCCTTCCACCCCTACTCCTCCTCCTTACTTGGGTGGCACGGTGGCCCAGTGGGTAGCACTGTTGCCTCACAGCAAGAACGTCACTGGTTCTAGTCCTTACCAAGCCAGCCAACGTTTCTATGGGGAGTTTACACGTTATCCCTGTGCTCACGTGGGGTTCCCCGATTTCCTCCCACCGTCCAAAAACAACCAGCTTAATTTAATTGACTAATCCAAATCAGCACCATAGACATGCTCCTAGTAAGTAGTTATCTCTTAAGAGCAACCCCTATCTGTTCATTAGCTACTACAGCAGGGGAGTTCGCGAGATCTACCTGAGCTCAAACTCCCCTCTCGCCTTACAAGCGGGAGGGAGCCCCAGGCTTGAGGATCTTGAGCTCAGGGCTCTCTCCCGGGACTGCATGCCGAACAAGCTTTATAATCCATTATCAGCTAAGTGTGAACTCTTGAAATGTAATGTGTGTATGTATATAGTGTATTTATTGTGTATGGCCATACACCCAAAGCGCTTCACAATCATGAGAGGGGGTCCACTCACACCACCACCAGTGTGTGGAATCCACTTGGATGATGTGACGCAAGCCACAGGACAACGGCGCCAGTGTGGTCTGTTACGATCCCCTCGTTCGAGCCGCAACATTAAAGAGCTCAGACAACAAAAAGATTATATATGCAACTTATTTATTATACAAAACTAATAGAACAACAAATCAAGAAACAAACAAATGTCTAGGGGATAATAAAGAAAATAACTAACTTTAACTATACATATAAATAATGCCAAACAAAACCGTAAGGTTGCCGAAACATAAAGAGATGATCTTGACGTGGGGACGGCCAAGTAGCCACACTGTCCTCCAGAAGCTAGCACACACTCGCTTTTATATGCTTTGAACCAATTGGGGAGCAACCATGGCACCCAATCAGGATCTGCCACATCCAAACTGGGGTCGTCACAGCTATTGGTGGAGTGGAGGGACAGTGATTGAGCCAATTCAGTGGATGGGGATGACTGGGAGGCCATGATGGTTGAGGCCGATTGAGGGACTTTGGCCTGGACATTGGGGTTACACCTTTACTCATTATGAGAAGTGCCATGGGATTTTTTTTGTCATTATTTTTTATTGTATTTTTTTCCAAATAATATAAAAACCTGTCGCTGGATCGATCCTCGGCTCAGTTGGCGTTTCTGTGTGGAGTTTGCACGTTCTCCCTGCGTTCGCGTGGGTTTCCTCTGGGTGCTCCGGTTTCCCTTACAGTCCAAAGACATGTGGTACAGGTGAATTGGGTAGTCTGAATTGTCCGTAGTGTGTGTGTATGTGTGGATGTTTCCCAGAGATGGGTTGTAGCTGAAAGGGCATCCGCTGCGTAAAAAAAACTTGCTGGATAAGTTGGCGGTTCATTCCGCTGTGGCAACCCCAGATTAAAAAGGGACTAAGCCGACAAGAAAATGAATGAATGAATGAATAAAAACCTAAAAATGTATATGAAAGATAGAAGTCCTGTCAGCAAAGAGATGACATCAAATATATATCAACAACAACAGGAAAACTGTAGAAATCCTTAACTCTTAATCTTAATCCTTAACCTAAACTTTTCTACCCCCTTCTTAGCACCATACTTCCCATCTCCCACCCCTCCCTATTTCCAGAGGTCTTCAATAAGTATGCAAAGATAAATCAAGACAGATAATAAATCAATCGTTCATTTTTTTTTTTTTTGGCTTAGTCCTTTTATTAATCTGGAGTTGCCACAGCAGAATGAACCACCAACTTATCCAGCCTATGTTTTACACAGTTGATGCCCTTCCAGCTGCAACCCAGTACTGGGAAACACAGACTCACATTCACACACACAAACACACTCATACCTTATGACCAATTTAGTTTATCCAATTCACCTAAAGCACATGTGTTCACCTGGAGGAAACCCACACCAACACAGGGAGAAAATACAAACTTCACACAGAAATGCTAACTGACCCAACCGGGACTCGAACCGGCGACCGTCTTGCTAAAAGGCCCCCCTGCAGAAAAATCCAGCTTAAACCAGCCTAGGCTGGTTGGCTGGTTTTAGCTGGTCGACCAGGCTGGTTTTAGAGGGGTTTTGGCCATTTCTGGTTTAAGCTGGACATAGCTGGTTTTGGCTGGGCTCCCAGCCTGGCTAGGCTGGTCAAGCTGGTTTTAACTGGTCAGCTTCCAGCCTGACCAGCTAAGACCAGGCTGGTAATGGCTGAAAACCAGCCTGGAAAAGGCCAAAACCCCTCTAAAACCAGCCTGGTCGACCAGCCAACCAGCATAGGCTGGTTTAAGCTGGATTTTTCAGTAGGGCATTTCAAAATATGTAATATTAAATTAATTTATTTTTATATTGCATTTAATTGCATTTAATAATATTTCATATGTAATTGCAATCCTTTTATTAGTACTTCAACATTTACAACTGTCCAAAAAAACGTCAATTTCTCATGTTGTTCCTTTAGATGGTGCTAATGCGCTAATCATGTTAGCAAAACACATTTCTGCCACATTTTTGTCTTTTGTTCGAGAATAATTTCATACAAATGAACATTGTTTGCAGATTGTGACATAAATGCAAATCCAGATTGTGATGTGAAACAAAATAATACTAGATTTATTAGATCCAGTACAAGTTAACGTATTTATGTATTAACTCACATAGGTGAATAGTCTGATGAATTTATTTCATATTTATACCGCCATAAAACTCTTTATAAACATTATAAATACTGCTATTATTTACGTTTAAAAAATAATAAGTATGAAATTAATTTCTTTGAGTGAGCACACTGGAGCTCACCTTTATTCTCCTCGCCGGCAGGTGGCGATCAGCCGGTCCCACATTCAGCCCTTCATCAACCGTTACCACCGCGAAGAAGACGCAGATCATTGTCCTATGAAATGAGAGCATGACCAGCAAACACAGCCACGAGCACCACCCCAAATGATTTTACAGTTGTTTATCATTTATTTTTATATCATTTCTGACATGGTCAAAGGTCTGCTGCCCGATAACAATGGCGATATGAGCTTCTGACACGCCGCTCGCCGTGGTCGTTTGTGTGTCAACGCTTCATGGAAACGTCATGAGGTACGTGTGTGCGATTGTTTTTGTGTGTTAATCGCTGATGTCAACACGCCAGAGTGTGGAAATCGGTTTATAAGTGTGTCAGTTACAGCTGTGCTTCATCAAAGATGTGTTTTGTTGGCTCTGAAGCAGCGATCTGTCAGCCAGAGACCGGTGTATTGGTGAACTGATGATGCTGATCAGCTGTCAACACTGGGAATGTTCTTGAAAAGCTACAAGCACAGATTCAGAGCCTTTGTGTAATGACTTGTACACTTTTAACGACTATTCTACGTGGTTTATTAATCCCTTATGTCTTGTTGAGGATGTTTCCATCCACTCTGGGCTGATTTTGAGTCTTTTTAATAATACTTTTATTTCAAGTTTTTTTTTTAAGTACAACAGAAAAACAAACAAACAATATTGTCTCAGAATATACACACACTTTGCAGGTAAATATAATATCCCTGCTGAAAAATCCAGCTTAAACCAGCCTAGGCTGGTTGGCTGGTTTTAGCTGGTCGACCAGGCTGGCTTTATATGGGGTTTGTCCACTTCCAGGATGGTTTGCAGCCATTTCCAGCCTGTTCTTAGCTGGTCAGGCTGGATAGTGACCAGCTAAAACCAGCTTGACCATCCTGGTTTATGCTGGACATAGCTGGTTTTGGCTGCGCTCCCAGCCTGGCTAGGCTGCTCAAGCTGGTTTTATCTGGTCATCTCCCAGTCTGACCAGCTAAAACCAGGCTGGAAATAGCTGGAAACCAGCCTGGAAGTGGTCAAACCCTCTCTAAAACCAGCCTGGTTGATCGGCTAAAACCAGCCAACCATCCTAGGCTGGTTTACGCTGGATTTGTTTTAGCAGGGATGAATTGCCATACATATGGGTTCAGCTGTTGGAGATACAAAATGAGGTGTTACACTATATGTAGACATCAAAAAGTCCTATAAGGTAGTAGGGCTGGGCGATATGGGCAAAATATCATATCCCGGTATTTTTAGGAGGAATAACGGTATACGATATCTATCCAGTATTTTCCCGTAAACGGTTAAATCAGTGTTAAAGCCTTTATAAAACGTTATTAAAACTTTTTTGAGCAAAATATAATTCAAACACAGAGTTTTCCCTCTGTTTTTACAAATAAACAGCTGCACAAAAAATAACAGCTGCTCAAAATCGTTTGATAAATAAAATACAGTACAGGGTTTTCTTTCCTGCTTAACACTATACGCTCTACTGCGCTGCTGTGCAAATAACAAAGTAAACAGAACCATAGAAAACAGAGCTACATTGAGCAAAAAAGCAGCACTAGTAACACAACAGAAAATATTGTAGGATAGAAAAGAACCACATTGAATGTAAAAATTAAACAGTATTTAATGTCACAATTACAGTGTTGTAATAAGTAATCCTGCATACCACAGTTGTGTGATTTACAAACAATTAAATCAGCTGTATATGTTTTTTAGTTACACATTTACATAAACAGTGCACATCAAAGATACCTGAAGAGAAGTCTTTCGCTTCTTGCAAAAAATCATACATTTTTTCTTTTGTTTTGACTAAACTTGTCTTACAAAATTTTAAATAAGGAGATGAAAACAAATAGACCTGGTATCACCAAACTTGTTCCTGGAGGGCCGGTGTCCTGCGGATTTTAGCTCCAACCCTAATCAAACACACCTAAACAAGCCAATCTGGTATAATTAGGTAGACTTGAAACACCCAGACAGGTGTGTTGAGGTAAGTTGGATCACCTTTGCCAGTGGCTGCTTTTCAATTCCAAGAACGCAGAGAACAGACTTGCGTTCTTATGGAGACCGGTCTTGCCAGGTGTCCTCCTCGGAAGAACGAATTTGGGATACCGCAAGGAGAGAGAACACGTCCTGTAAGAAATGAGATGCTGCGTTCTTCCTAGTGGTCACATGACCTTCACGTGTTTTTAATGGAAAATTATTTAAACATTACAGCATTTATTCAACGATTTATTGTTTTCCCCCCATATATTATGTATATAATATGCATAAAAACATTATAAATGTATGCTGCACATTACAAATAAATAAGATTTTAATACAAAAGTCAGCAAACAGACACCCTTAATGTGTTCATTCCTTTATTAAGATGTCGATGCTAATGTTTATATTCACTGTTTCATTTAGGGAAACTCTTGAGGTAAATAAGTGATATCTCTGTCTGAACTTTAATAACTTTAATAATAAATCTAAAGAAAACGTAGCACTTCCCACCTCCAGTCGCAATGACTTCTGGGACTTCCAGAGCGAGTTCGGTGCTCAAGTCAGCATCGGTTCGTCCTTGATATCAAGAACACATCCGGGAAGTTTCACGCGTCCTCCGTACTTGTGGTCTTGAGTATTGGAACTGAACTTTGGCAGCTGATGATGACGATACAGGAGAACACGAGGACGCAAGACCGCTGAAGAACGCATATTGAGAAACAGCCAATGGCAAATCAGCACTGTTTAAGAACGAGCTCAACAGTGCTCGAATGTTAGCAGGAAATGGACGTTTTTAAAATTCTAATTCCAGTATCGTGACAACACTAATAGAAACCCAGCTCCATCTAAACTAAATGTGTAACGCCCCATTCACACAGGGCGTCAGCATCAACGCTTCCCATTCACTTTGAATGGGTGACGTCAGGCGTTGCCGAACTGCATTGTGGGTCCGTTGGCGCCACTTCAGAGGCGTTGCTCGCTGCAGAAGTTGGGACTAGGGCTGTTTCTCAATTCCAAGAACGCAGAGAACAGACTTGTGTTCTTGTGGAGACCGGTCTTGCCAGGTGTCCTCGGAAGAACGAACTCAGGAGACCGCGAGGGCAGAGAACGCGTCCTTTGAGAATTGAGATGCTGAGTTCTTCCTGATGGTCACATGACCTTCACGCGTTTTAAATGGTAAATTATTTAAACATTACAGCCTTCATACAATGATTTATTGGTTTTTCCCTTTTCAAAATATATACTTTGCATAAAAACATTATAAATATATGTTGCACAATATAAATAAAACAGATTTTAATATGAATTTCAGCAAACAAACACCCTTAATGTGTTTATTCCTTTATTAAGATGTCCATGGTAATGTTTACTTTCACCGTTTCATTTAGGGAAACTCCTGAGGTAAATATCTATGAACTTTAATAAGTAATCTAGATAAAATGCAGCGCTTCCCACCTCCAGTCGCAATGACTTCTTGGACTTCCAGAGCGAGATCGGTGCTCAAGTCTGCATCGGTGCGTCCTTGATATCAAGAACACATCCGGGAAGTTTTACGCGTCCTCCGTACTTGCGGTCTTGAGTATTGGAACTGAACTTAGGCAGCTGATGATGACGTTACAGGAGAACACGAGGACGCAAGACCGCTGAAGAACGCATATTGAGAAACAGCCAAGCTCAACTTTTCAAGCGCTGATTGAAGCGTCAGCCAATCAGATTGCTGTATGCAAATACACCAGCTCAGACAGTGGCCTATAGACTGATTTCACGTGGCCGCCATTTTCAAAAGCAAAATCGAGGCTGCGGTGGGAAGAAAGCCGGAAGTATCATTGGGAGCTACATAGGAATGTTGTGTAACTGGCTGTATATCTTATCAGCGAAGAGAAAGTGGCACAAATTTATCATTTCTCCGCCTTCCGGGCGACCCGGAGGTCCGTTCTGAATGAATGGTGAATGTAAAAAGGGATATCAGAGCTCATTTTCAGCTAAGTTAAGGGAAATGGCACTAGTTAGCTAACGTTTTCTTTCCCAAACACACGTTTTAGATGCCATTTATCAAACTCAAATTAATAAACTGATTCTTTCACTATATTAGGCTTGTCACGATACTGAATTAAAAGAAAAAACAGCAATTTTGTGCTAACATTTAAGGCACTGTTGATGGCTTTCTTAAAACAGCGCTGATTTGCCATTGTGTTCACGTGTTCAACAGAAATGATTGTGATTGGCCGAGAAGGTCATCAGTTCACCCACCGCTGTACACTGAGCACAAACACAGACGAGCCGAGCGATCTGCTTGATGACTCGACTGATCTTGACGGCTGCTTCGCGCTCCAGTCCGTGTATCTGTATTTGCACTGGGTGAAGAGCGGTAAGGGTGTGCTACAGAGGACTCCAGTGTTCCGGGTTACGCAGGCTGAAGCAGGGAAGCGTCCTCACGGTGTTTAACTATAGTGCCATAAACTGAAGCCCAGGAGGACACTTAAGCGTATCACTAAGATTATGATTTTGTTTGATGCTAAATTGATTTTAATTGTTTAAAATAAAGTTACTGGATAATATTAAAGTGATGGTTACACCATTTCTGCATTTTGAAATCTCAGTAATAGCTGGAGGTGTGTAGTACACAGCATGTTACTGCTATGTTTACAGAGCTGGTCCTATACTTCTGGGTTTCTTCCCACCGCAGCCTCGCTTTGGTTCTTTAAAATGGCGGCTGCGTGAAATAAGCGTATTGCTGACTGAATTTCATTGGCCCTACGCTGTTATGACGATCGCTTCAGCCCCAACTTCAGACGCGCCTTCAGTCAAGCCTTGACGCTGAAGCCCCGCGTGAATGGGGCGTAATTTTTGTTAATTTGATCCTATCAAAACAAACCACCTAAAAGATCTGAACTAAAAGTGTGAGCAGACTGTTGGATCATTAATTCCATCTGCTTCCTCCTTTTGTCGTCCATACAAACACAAAGACATTCACACAGGTTTGTTACTTTCGCTTTAAATATCTGCACACTGTTCCTGTCTGCCATGGAAATGAACACGCATGGAGTTTCAGACATTGTTTAAAGTGAAAACGGCAGTTGAGGATCATCTTTTAACACAAAGCCTGCATTGTTTGAGAGCGGCCCACTGCCTGTAAAATAAATGCAAATGGAGTTTCTCCATTAATGGACTCACAGTATGTTTAATGATTGAGCTCTGGTGTGGGGGGAAGCTTGTGGAACAGAAACATTTCCCTCTTTTTGTGCGCCTGCCAAAACGCCGCTCTTAATTCATCAGTTCTGCATTCTCAGACGTCCCACCTGAAAATGAGGCCTTCGACCACAGGGCACATTTATAAGGATCCTTCTGAGTGCTGTAATGTGCTTTATTTTGTGATGTAACTCCACAGACGTCTGTGTTAAACACGAGCGAGATGTGAAGCCATGTGGAAAAGAACAACAGAGCAGACAGAATGACCTAAAAAGCGGGTCGAACTCGCCTGACTCCCACCCACTCGCTCATGCCCGATCAGTGCACCTGCTGCCACTCTCAAGAAGATTTATTAGAGCATGACGGGATGGATATACCGGATTGTTGAGCAGATCAAATATTATAGATCCCTCAGGCTATGCAACCCTTTGAAAAAAAAGTTTCTTTTTTAGGATGCTTGTGCTTTTTGTTTGCTTATTTGTTTGCTAAGTTTTCATTAGTTAAAGGTCCCGTGAAATTAAAATGATGTTTTCTAGATATCTATATTGTAGTGTGACAAGAAAATGACGAATGAATGAATGAATGAATGAATATTGGATTTTTTTTTAAATGCGTGTGCGTGTAAATTGCTTCACAGCTTTAAATTGTTCCAGTGTCTTTGTATCTGTGGGGACACTCAGTAAACAGCGGTGAGTGTGGTAAACTGATGACCTTCACAGCCAATCACAGTCATTTCTGTTGAGCACAAGAACACAATGGCAAATCAGCGCTGTTTAAGAACAAGCTCAACAGTGCTTGAATGTTAGCAGGAAGTGGGTGTTTTTAAAATTATAATTCCAGTATTGTGACAACACAAAAAAAAAATAGTTAAAGGTCCCGTGAAACTAAAATTATGTTTTTTGGATATCTAAAATGTAGTGTGCTACAAATTTTTACAAAAATTTGCATTAAGAAGGTATAAAAAGTATTGAATATCAAAAGCTTGTTGTTAGTCACTTCCTCCTAAATGGATCAACAATTTTTTTGACATCACATCATAATTCAGTTTCTCATCAAATCTTCTGACCAATCAAATGCTCTCTAGTTTCTGACATGCCCCGCCCCCTTTAAGATGCTTCTCATTTATCTTACGGTAGGCTTGGGCGGTATCCAAATTTTGATACCGTCAAACCTCCTCCCTATTTTACCTTAGTATCCGGTATTACCAGGCATAATAATAAATAAAAAAGTTGACGTAAGGCTCAGACAGCGTCACCAAACTGTTGACTTGTGCCTAAACCATTCAGAAACTGAATACTGTATATGCGACCTTAGGTTTGCATCACCTGTTTATTCGTATCAGAGATCTGCGCGGAATGCTCTCTCTCATTCACACACACACAAACAGCATTCACACGGATGCGCACATGCTTGCTCGCTCGAGAGCGATATTGTTAAAGGTGATTTATACTTCTGCGTCAAGCGCACGCGTATGCTACGGCGCAGTCTAAACGTTGACACATGGGCCTACGATGTGGCCATCGGCGTCGCTGACGTGCACCTCTCAAAAAATGTAATTACACGTTGCACCGATGCATAGTCTCACTTCTCGTTCAGTCAAAATACTGCCAACTGCAGGTCACTTGATGCGCGACTCGCCATCTTACCTCACCTCTCTCTCTCTCTTCCACACTTTACCGTATTGACAATCACGCATTTGCATTTGTAGGCATTAAATAAATAATATTTAATACTTGTCTCCTATTTAAGTGCATATTATTTTATTATGCTATAACGGTATTGAAGCTGACAACGTTGCTATTTTAGATCCCGCGGTAGCATATTACCGTATTATCGCCCAAGCCTACATAACTGTACAAAGCCGGCATTTCAATCCTCCGCCCTGCCCCCATTGCAAATCCGCTCATGAAAAATACACGCTGATACATCTTAGTTAAAAATGGCATTTTAGAACGAAAATGATCCACATCCACTCTGGCGTTTCACCTAGCGTTTCTGAACAGCCCTGCGTCCACACTAGACTGAAAACACAGATCACGTGACCACACACAGACACACTGTCATGCGCTTGAGACAGCGGGTCCAGGCAGTCAGCGGGTCAGTACACTGCTTCAATCTTTGACTTTCATGCTTGTACTAATTTTAGCAAAAACCTCACATACTGTTGTTGGTTGGTTAGTTCACCACCGCTTACGAGGACGATGTCATTGTCCATTGGGATGTTTCACATTAGACATTGTACGATAAGCATTAGTTAATGCACTATGAGTTAGTATGAGTTAACTATTGTTTGAATAACTTTATTTACATTAACTAACAATAACAATAAATCTAAATGTATTATCCAATGTTTGTTCATGCAAGTAAGTGCATTGACTAATCTTATAACTAATACAACCTTATTGTCAGGTTTTTTTCTTTTTCGTTTCCAGAATAAGAGTAGTTTTATCTGTTGAAATGTTTCGAAAAAGGCGTAATGATAAGATCAGATCAAGGCACCTGTGCAAGATTGTTATTTGCACAGTGTGGTCATATGCAAATGCATGTGGAGCTGGCTGATTTTTGTTACGTTAGGCCTTTGTGAGTTGAATAGTAGTAGCTTGTTTATTTTTTCCATGAAGGAACTGTAGCCTTGTGTGAGTTTTTTATTATACTGAAGTGCAGCCTTTTTATACTGTTTATTCTGTTCCAAACAGGAACGCCTATAACGGGCTGTTCATGCAGAACATGTTTGTATTGCATTGTTTTTCTGTGTAAACATTTGCTAGACATAGTCCTTTGTCTTTTAAATCTGGTGTCTTTGCTAGGCTATGCACTTGAGAAAAAGGCGTTGTAAGAAAGCGGCACTCATTTAATTGAATTCTTCTGCTCTACATTTTTTTTTAAAGCTCAGAAAACTGTGTAAAAGATACAATACACTGTAAAACCCAACTGTCAACTTAATCAAATGAACTGAGTGTAGTTATCTCAAAATTATTCACGCATTCATTTTATTTTCAGCTTAGTCCCTTTATTAATCTGGGGTCGCCACAGTGGAATGAACCGCCAACTACTCCAGCATATGTTTTACGCAGCGGAAGCCCTTCCAGCTGCAACCTATCTCTGGGAAACATCCATACACACTCAATCACACTCATACACTACGGAAAATTTAGCTTACCCAATTCACATATACTGCATGTATTTGCACTGTGGGGGAAACACGAGCACCTGGAGGAAACCCACGCGAACGTGGGGAGAACATGCAAACTCCACACAGAAACGCCAACTGACCCAGCCAAGGCTCGAACCAGCGACCTTCTTGCTTTAAGCCGACGGTACTACCTACTGCGCCACCGGGTCGACCCTAACTCAAAATGATCTGAAAGTTAATTCTACTCATTTGAAGAGTTTTGAACTCGGTGTTGAAGTTGAGTTAATTAAACTCATTACTTCAACTTAAATGGAGTAAATTGTTTTAACTCAATGGTTTGTTGCGATTGGTTTCCTCAAACGGTTTGAGTTGCCTTAACTTATTGAGTTTTACAGTACTCAACTGCTTTGAGTTCTCTTTATTTATTGGGTTTTACTGTGCTCAAATTGCTTCATTTACTCAAATGGATTAAGTTCACAGTACTCATTAGGATTAATTTTTGAACTTAAATGGTTTGTTGCAATCGGTTTCCTAAAACGGTTTGAGTTACCTTATCTTTTTGGTTTTTACAGTGTAGATATACCTAATAGAACTAATAGATATAAATGACATTACAATAATTGGTAATAGTCTATGGCAGGGGTGTCCAAACTCGGTCCTGGAGGGCCGGTGTCCTGCAGATTTTAGCTCCAACCTGCCTCAACATACCTGCATGGATGTTTCTAGAAAGCCTAGTAAGAGCTTAATCAGCTAGCCCAGGTGTGTTTGATTAGGGTTGGAACTGAAATATGCAGGACACCGGCCCTCCAGGACCGAGTTTGGACACGCCTGGTCTATGGCATGGGTGGGTAAACTCCTGGATAGCTGGTGTCCTGCACAGTTTAGCTCCAACTCTAATCAAACACACCTGCTTATTGATTTCTAGTGATCTTAAAGACACTGATTAGCTTGTTCAGGTGTGTTTGATTTGTGTTGGAGCTAAACTGTGCAGGGCCGAGTTTGCCCACCCCTGATCTATAGTCTGTAATATACTATAATATACTATGTATAATACTCTAATTTACTATATAAACAATTAAAATGGTGTAAATTTAATAACCTCATCTTTTTACGGGATGCCTGAGAATGCGAATTACAGTCAGATTCATAAGTGTTCATAGACTCTGACTTATAATTATGGAAGTATCTCTGCTCTGTCGACTTTTGATGTTGAAAATTCAGCTCCACAGTTTAACAAAGAGACTTTTTATTGACATTTCAGAAGTTTGAAATAATATAATGAATAAGAAATTATATATAAAGAAATAAATCTGTAAAATTAACAGAAAATGTACTGGTAGTTTATTACAAGGTTTCTTTAGCATAATATACAACATCAAGCCAGACAATACATCATCTGACTTTCAGATGCCCCATCTGATTGGTCAAATTAAAATGAACTACCAAGGTATAAAATAAACAAATCTAATTGCATGTGTTTGCAGGTACGCAGGCCGTCCGCAGTCACGCTGGCTGAGTGTTGAACACTGAATGTGGGCTCAGCGGCTCCTGCCATGGGGAATACAGCCACCAAGTTCCGTAAAGCACTTATCAATGGAGATGAAGGCCTGGCCTGCCAACTCTATGAGAGCAACCCTCAATTTAAAGAGGCTCTGGAGCCCAACGCCTCTTATGGGGAGCCCTATCAACACAACACACCCCTGCATTATGCCTCACGCCACGCCATGACCCGCCTTATCAGGTACCGGCCACAAGCACCACCTCAATACATCAGTTTATTTTTTAGCTCTTGTGTACTGTTCAAATTGACTACACTTTCGTTATGTTTGGGGCTGTTTTTACCCTATCGACTTCCAATGTAACAGCATTTTTATATTGCACATAAATGACATCTTGCATTTTAGATTGTTGGTGGTTTTCCTTGTTGGGAAGAGGTTTAATGTTATCATTAGTTGGCAGCATTAACCCTTTAGATAGGCCTGTGCAAAAATGTTTCTGACTTTTATATGGAGTTCTATGGAGTAAAATAGCAAATTATAGTGTATGTACACTTAGGGTGCTTTCACACCTGTGAATCGATTCAGTTGTTCCGAAACAGAGATTACAATTGTTACATTGTTGCTCTTTGCTCTTGGAGCGGTTCACTTTCACATTGCAAAGTTTCTAATCGGACCAAAAGAGCTAAAACAAGTCACGTGTGAGTAAACTCTCCTTACATTGGTCAGAGTGTCAGGGTTTATTTTGCAGCATCCCGCTCAGCTGTCAGGTGAGGTGGTGGTTTGGTGGTGATTGACAGTGTGCGCGCGCGATGTGTCTGAGGAGAGATGCGGTGGGGAGGGGTGAGAAGGCTGCGCGACGATATATATTTGAGGACCGGGAGGGAGACGCGAGATTACCGGGAGATCATCACTCGTTTGCGGGCATCCGGAGACTCGCGAAACTTCCCGCCATGCTCATAATTCTCTCTTCATATAGCTGTATGTCTATTACATATCCATAAAACACTGTGATATAACCGCGCTCGGATCGGATCACTTTCTCACTGCAATCGAACCGCTACAGGGTTCGTTTCAATCGAGCCGAGACCACCTCATTCAAGCGATCTCGGAGCGATTACTTTGCCGCAGAACAGAGCGCGATTGCCTTGTACACATATGCCAAACGAACCGCGCTAACTGGGCAAACGAGACACGTTCCGAAACAAAAGTGTAGGTGTGAAAGCGCCCTTAAGCAGGTCGCACACCAGAAGCGCCGCTCGGCACCGCGACACGGCGCGCACATGACAGTTTAAAGCAGTGGTCACCAAACTTGTTCCTGGAGGGCCGGTGTCCAGCAGATTTTAGCTCCAACCCTAATCAAACACACCTGAACAAGCTAATCAAGTTCTAACTAGTTATACTTGAAACATCTAGGCAGATGTGTTGAGGCAAGATGGAGCTAAACCCTGCAGGGACACCGGCCCTCCAGGACCAGGATTGGTGACCCCTGGTTTAAAGTATCCCACACCAGACGCGCACATTCGAATGATATTTAACATGAAACTAATCAGATGGCGCTCTGTGGCGCGGCTGAAAAATAAACTGTGTCCTGAGCCGTGGCCGGGCGCCGCCGACAGCCGCCGACTTGCGGCGCCGGTGTGTGTGTCCTGATAGAAACCTATGTGTAGAATTCTAAAATGCCTGTGAATCGATTCAGTTGTTCCGAAACAGAGATTACAAATGTTACATTGTTGCTCTTTGCTCTTGGAGCGGTCACACTGCAAAGCGAGCGGCGCTTCTGGTGTGCGACCTGCTTTACACTCACTGTGTTTACTATGCTGAGAGCTGAGCTGCTTATTTAGATTTTCTCAGACATATCAAGACAAGTGCATAAAGGTTTCTCTCTCTCACAGACACACACACACACACTATACTTCATATAGAAGGCAGAAACTGAGCTATTTTTACTGATGATCAACAGTAAAACTTGAAAATGTTAGCTTTTCCCATGGGACAACCAGCAACACTCAAGAATGCTTGATGATGTTATGTCATGGCTTTGCAACCAAAAAATGTCATTATAATGGAAGCCAATGGGGCAAAAACAGCCACCGATATAATGAAAGGGTGGTCAGTTTGAGTTTATTGTTGAATTTTAAAAAAGTGTCAAAGCATATTCCCAAAATATGTGTCAAAATAGGATCTGTCTCCAAAAATCTTCCCATTTGCTGAAACGCAGAGAAACTAGTGGCCAAATTAGGACTCACAATCACCCCAGAGTGGTTGGTGAAAACATCCCCAACAGCACACAATGGTTAAACAATGTTTTTTTTATTGAGATGACGACAAAAATGCCATGACAGTGTTATGCAACACAAATGTACTTGCATATTTTCATTTGAAAAGAAAAAAAATGAATGAATAAACCAGTTTATTGAATAAAATTAAAAATGCTACAGCATAAATCAGCGTAATAGAATAATTTCTTAATTATCGTGTTAATTGAAGTAATGCTGCTAAGAATTCAGTAAGATAAAGTATATAAAAAAAGAAAGTAGTTCTTTTAAATTAATATATATCATTCACAATATTGCCGTTTTTGCTTCCTTGTTTGCCTATTTTGGTCAAATAAATGCAGCTTGGGTAGGCAGAAGAGAGTTAAGTGAAAGGATCAACTTATCCCTAAAAATGTAATGCTAACAATGTGTTGCAAACATACAAACATATTTATTATCACCAATGTGTAGTCTAACAAAGAGGGTTAAGATAAGCTAGACTTGTTCATGTCATGGGAACACTCCAACAGTCTGTCCGTTAACAACACAGCAGGGTTTATAGATGGTTGTTGCTTCAGGCAGAACAAAAACACTAACCTTCAGTGTTGAAGACAGGACCTGAGGCAAATATGCTTGGAATGGGAAGCTTCTATAGTGTTTTTGTGCGATGCAAGGTTATTTTTGCATGGTTTATTGAATTTCAGTGCTTGGTATTTGAGTCAGGATCAATCGGAGCAACAAAAGCCAACTCTGATTTAATGCTAATGTTCCCCTCTGAGAAAATAATGGTGATTACAGCTGAACATCTGCTTACTGAGACTCTCTGTCCCTCCACCATTATTATTATTTTTCCACTTTCCTCTCTTTATTTTACAGCTGTTTGGGTCACACATCTGTCTGTTTGTCGTTCTGTTGTTGTCTGTTATTTTATTATGGGTATTGTTTTCATTCTATCACTTTATATCGTTCCATTGTTTTCATTGATCATTTGGTCATGTTTTAAAATAAGGTTCTCCTAGTTAATGCTTGTTAGTTAATGTATTGTATTTACTACCATAAACTAATAGTGAACAATACATTTACAGCATTTCTTATTCATCATTCAATTATTTGAAAATATGAGGGTTAAAAATAAAAAAAAATAATAATAAAAGTTGTCAGTAATGCATATTAATAATGAAAAAATAAGTTAATATATTTATTTACACCAAACAATTTGCTCAATGTCTTCATGAATTTAATTTCTAATAATTTTTGGCAAAAAATAACCTAATTTTGACCCATATCATTTGTTGTTGGCTATTCCTGCACAACTTAAGACTGATTTTGAGGTCCAGGGTCAGAATATAATCAAGTTGTCACCACAGGTGACATTTCGAGCTTCAGAAAGAAAATAAAAGGCTATGAAGGCATTTCATCAATAAAGAATATCTGAATGTTATATATATATATATATATATATATATATATATATATATATATATATATATATATATATATATATATATATATATATATATATATATATATATATATATATATATATATATATATATATATATATATATATATATATATATTTCCCAATCTTTGTTTAAAGGAGAGAAGATTTTTGTCAACACATTTCTAAACATGATAGTTTTAATAACTCATCTCTAATAACTGATTTATTTTATCTTTGCCATGATGACAGTAAATAATATCTGACTAGATATTTTTCAAGACACTTCTATTCAGCCTAAAGTGACATTTAAAGGCTTAACTAATTAGTTTAACTAGGCAGGTTTAGGGTAATTAGGCAGGTTTAGGGTAATTAGGCAAGTTATTGTGTAATGATGGTTGTTCTGTAGACTATCGAAATAAAATATAGCCTAAAGGGGCTAATACTTTTGACCTTAAAATGAGTTTTAAAAAAAATTCAACTGCTTTTATTCTAGGCGAAATAAAACAAATTAAGATTTTCAAATAAGAAAATTTCCTTGCTCTGTTAAACAATTTGGAAAATATTTAAAGACAGCAAAAATTCAAAGGAGGGCTAATAATGTATATTTATCAACTATCAGACTTCAATTGCATGTATTTATTTGTTAATTCACTTAGAATGTAATTTTCTCCACAATACGCAACATAATTGTTACAGTGTCAATCCAGTCCGGCATTTGTGCTGGAATCTAGCACTAACTTAGATTAAACACAGTGTTAGGGAAAGTTACTTTTGAAAGTAATGCATTACAATATTGCTTTACTCCTCAATGAAGTAACTAGTTGTGCTACTTGGTTACTTTTTTATTAAAAGTAATGCGTTATATTACTTCTGAGTTAGTTCTGAGTTACTTTTTCATACCTGCCTGAGGTTTGATCTTTTTCAGAACTTGCAGGGTATTTTTCTTTCTTTCTTTCTTTTTTTTTAATGATGTTACCTTCTGAGAACTAACTGACGTTATGCATGCCGTATAAACAGCTTAATGAAAGTTGAGAGCAATCCATTTGGTACTTTTTGTGTTTTTGTCTTATTAGTTCAGTAAAATCACTGTCTATTGTGACGATCCTCTTTTCTTTCATGTGTTCAAAATAATGAGAATACTTCCATCACAGAAATGTAAGGCTCATATATATATATATATCTGGAGCCTGTTGATCTTTGATATGTAACCCTTAACGAAATTTTATATAGAAACATTTTCAACTATAAATATGAATGTAAATAAGATTGTATTCGGATTAGATTTGAGACTTTTATTGTGTCTTTTTGTTTCTACGTTCATTTGAAAATGTTTTTTTTTGTTTGTTTTTGTTCTGTTCTGAACTTTATATATATATATATTAGTGTGTGTGTGTGTGTGTGTGTGTGTGTGTGTGTGTGTGTGTGTGTGTGTGTGTGTGTGTGTGTAAAAGAAATGTAAGGCTCTGCCGTCTTGGTTTCTGACGGTTCCTGTGGGCAGGTCATTTTCTCATCGAGTGCGATTCAACGTGATTACACTAATTTTAATTCAGTGAATTTTTTTTTTTATAAATCAGATTAATCTAAAAAGTAGCTGGAGTTAAATTTTTAAAAACGTAGCGGTGATGAGCGTGGGCATTGCTGAGAGCCGCAAGTGCGATTGGGCGAGTGTTTACATGTGTCGAGTCCCTTGAACGAGCTCCAGGTGGAAACTTTTGCTTTGCATTTACCCTTATGATTAAATTTGTTGCATATCCGCCAGTTCGAGCCTATCAATAAGCGAGTATTAGCTACTTGTACATTAGCGTTCAGAAAACGCTATAAAAAAACGTACATAGAGGAACATAAAAACCCAGCCTGATCTTACAAGGAAACATAAGTATTTTACATTTTGTCAGTTTAGTGGCTAATTCGTACAAATTCGCACAAGTTCAGTCATACGAAAATGTATGATTTTAAAAAGGAGGCTTGGCACCTAACCACACCCCTAACCCCAGCCATCATTGGGTGATGAGCAAATCGTACTAAATCCACTAAATCAAAAAGTTACGAATTGCCGTGAGATTGTGTTGAAAAACCTGCTGCCAGCTAGCGTTTGAAGTGTTATTGCAGAGCAACACAAACAGCACGCAGAAGTATAAATGCACGGCTACGCGCAAGACAGGCATTGTTGGTCACCGCAATCACGCAGAAGTATAAACCAGCCGTAATGCGTTACCCAAGCTCTGGCTATACATATACTATTCTGCATTCTTGACTTCTGTCCGTCTTTATTATATCTTTTGTTAAGTAACAAAAACTAAACCCAACCTAGTTCTTATATATTTTAAAGTGGTTCTACATTTAAATGCTAATACCACGCTTTGCTGTTTTCTAACAGGAATTCTTACTCACTTTTTTTGCTACTGATTCCTGGAAAATCTGCCTTCCAGTCCAGACTACACCCTGAATTTTTTTTAGGCCAGATGTGTGAAGCTCATGGCATGCTCTGGCTTTCAGCCAAACACACAAATGCCTTTTGTGTGGTCTTGTATTTGTCATGATCACGCTTTACTTAGCCAGCATACAGCAAAACAAAAACCCAAGCTGTCTGTTACCTGCATGTCTAGACGTTATTATGAGCCGAGGTTGAATTTGCATTTCATGAAGTGGTTATGTCATTAATGTGCGTGGCCTTATTGTCACTGGATCCAACGGTTGCTCCATTTAGCAGGTGTCCTCCTTGTGAATTTCTTGGTAGTTCAACCAGTCATTCAGGCCCCCTGGGTGCAGCTGGAGAGCAAGGATGCAGGGAGTTGTTTTCTGTTGCATCAACTTATAAACTCCCAGTGCCAGATTCACATCACAGACTTCCCAGAACAGCACGCTGAGTCATTTCCACTGAACGCCATTAAAGCCTGTTGAATGCGATCAGCGAGTTCATTCTTAAAGCTTACATGGCTCTGAATTTTCCTTAAAGAACTTCTTAGGACACATTTTATACTTTATATCAATTAGTTTTTTGTACCTCCTGCAATTAATCAACTGAACAAAATATTAGTCTTCCTGGTATGGCTTGTGCTGCATTGAGAAATTGGTTATATTCTCTTTTCAGGGTCCACGCTGAATATTTCCAGAATATTATGGAATTTTTAAAGGTCCGTTTCAGACATTGAAAGTCCGGGAATTTTTTAGTCAGAGTGACAGGCAGATAGATTGATAGATAGACGAATGAATAGATAGATGAATATATAGATAGACAGACAGATGCATAGACTGATAGATGGACAGACAGACAGATGGATAGATAGATAGACACAGTCGGATAGACGGACAGACAGATCGATGGATAGACATGGACAAACAGACAGATAGATGGACAGATGGATAGATAGATAGATAGATAGATAGATAGATAGATAGATAGATAGATAGATAGATAGATAGATAGATAGATAGATAGATAGATAGATAGATAGATAGATAGGCAGACATGCAGATATATAGATAAATAGATAGAAGGACGAATGGGTGGATAGACAGACACGGATAGATAGACGGATAGATAGATATAGATAAATAGATACAGATAGATAGACAGACTGTCGGATAGACGGATAGATAGAATGACCAACAGATCGATAGATAGGGTGACAGACAGACGGATAGATAGAGAGACAGGCGGATAGACAGATTGACAGACAGATAAATAGACAAACATGGATAGATAGACAGACGGATAGATAAACAGATAGACAAACAAATGGGTAGACAGACATGGATAGATAGAGAGACAGGCGGATAGACAGATGGACAGACAGATAGATAAATAGATAAACAGACAGACGGATAGACAGACAGATGGAAGTATAGATTGATAGACAGATTGATTGATAGATTGACAAGCAGACAGATGGATGGATAAACAGACGGACGGATAGATCGACAGACAGGCGAATAGACAGACAGACAGACTGATAGATACAGGGACGGACAGAAAGATAAAGAGACGGGTGGATAGACAGACATGCGGATGGATAGACAGATGGACAGACAGAAAGATAGATAAATAGACAGACAGACAGAGAGTCAGACAGACAGATAGTGAGACAGACAGATGGATAGATAGACAGACAGATGAAAGTATAGATAGACAGATTGATAGATAGATTGACAGAGACAGACGGATAGATAGACAGACAGGCGGATAGGCAGACAGACAGACTGATAGATAGAGGGATGTATGGATAGATAGACAGACAGATGGATGGATTGATAGATAGAGAGGCGGATAGACAGACAGATGGATAGATAAATAGACAGACAGACAGACAGATATATTACTTTACCAACTGTATCGTAAATAAATTATACAAACATTTGCATGTTGTTCAATAATGTTATTGAAATATTATATAACCTGAATAAAAACATTCTTTCCACAAGTAAATAAACAGACTCAGTAATGGGCTAAAAATCTTCAGTGTGTGCACACATGGGTACTTCATATATATGCCCTATAAAGGCTTTAATGTAAATTGTACCTAATTCCAGTCCATCCCTTGTGCTCCTCTCCTGCAGGTCTTTCCTGTTCTGCAAAGATGGAAACCCCAACAAGTGCAATGTCCACAATGAGACTGCGCTGCACCTGCTCTGCATGGGGCCGCAGATCCTGCTGGGTGAAGGAGCGCTGCAGCCGCGCTTCAGCCGGCCCCAGGAGGACCAGCAGAAGCGGGCTGAGTGTCTCCAGATGATCCTGCAGTGGACCGGAGCCAAGCTGGACCAGGGAGAGTACGAGAGAGCCAACGTCAACGCCACCGACAACAAAAAGAGCACCTGCCTGCACTACGCAGCGGCTGCCGGCATGAAGAACTGCGTCGAGGTAATCAGATTATTGCTTTGTTTAACCCTTGTGCGCTGTTGGGGATGTTTTTGTGCACTCTGGGGGGATTTTGAGTAGTTTTTGGCAACTAGTTTCTCTGTGTTTCAGCAAATGGAATGATTTTTGGATTATTTGACACATGTTTGGGGAAGATACTTCAAAAAATTTAACAATACACTCAAATTGACTACCCTTTTGATATGTTGGGGGCTGTTTTTGCCCCATTGACTTCCATTGCAGTAACATTTTTGATTGTTGGTTGGAGGTAAAAGGTGTCATTTTTACTGTTGATCATCAGTTGGCAGCATTAACCCTTAAGATAGATCTGTGCAAAAAGACTTTTATATGGAGTTTTATGTAGTATAACAGCACATTATTGCAAATTTAGGCCAAATTGACACTGCACTGTTCAAGTGACTCAATTCCGATGTGTTTTTTTTTCTCCCATGTGGCACAGATGGGATATGGCCCATGCACGTGTAAGCAGGAACAAATCACATGGATTCTGATTTACTCAAATCAGATTCAGGCCTTGTTTATATGTGGAAATTTATCCGATATGAATCAAATCTGTGTTCTCGTGTCTGCAGTGTAAGCAGATAGATCGGATTTTCACCTGTCAATGCGAGTCATGTGTCATTAAAAACCATAGCGAATGGCGTCAAATCAGACACTTTCATTTCAGAACAGATTTCAGCAGAGTCCCAAACCTCATACACGAGGACTTAAACAGCTTGTATATTGTCATATAGCACAGGTATTTAAGCATGTTAACAAGAGCGAGAGAGCGCAATGTCCGCCATGTAACCAATATAAACTAATATAAAAGCTTATATATATTTAAGTCTTGATTAAGAGGTAACAACTGATTGAGTCTGAAACCGCAATATCGGGCCTGATTATCGATCACGTGATTGGATCTGGACATACCTAGTTACGAACATTTTAATTCATAACGCCCCAATGCTTGAACTGGCTTAAAAAGGGCCTTAAAAAAACATGCAAATGCTAAAATGTTTGGTAACAATGCGGAGTCAGTGCAAAATATAACCATAAATCACATGTGGCTGCTGGTCAACTATAATCCTGACTATACATTGTAAATCTTGCGATGTGACTATTGCGAATGCACACATTGCAATATCGATGCTGAAACAATACATTGTGCAGCTCTATTTTCTAATTTTACATTCAATCAAAAAATAAGATTGTTTACTGGGAAATTATATTTTATTAATATAATAGTACTTAATATTCATTAGTTAATAGTGTAATATTAGATTTAAAATGCATATTATTAATACAAAAATTATGTAAAATTAATTTACAAAATGTTTTGGTTTACATTTGGGTTTTCTAAATTAAATTCTTTTTAGTCCAATTTTTTCTGTTGGTGTATCCCTCATAGTCACCATGTTTTCTGGCAGATTGATTACCATTTGTACAACCACCGTTTTACAGGTTTAACTATTGTTAGTGTACCAAAACCAAAATTAATAATCATAACGCCTGCTAAGAATTTCGATTGTGTTTTTGCAGTTGTTGGTGAAGAACGCTGCAGATTTGTTTGTGGAGAACGAGGACAGGGAGACGCCGTGTGACTGCGCCGAAAAGCAGCATCATAAGGATCTGGCGCTCAGTCTGGAGTCGCAGATGGTTTTCTCTCAGGTTCCAGGAGCTCAGGAGATCGAAGCGGAGTACGCTGCTCTTGACCGCAGAGAGGTAAATGACTTTTTGAGTGTAGATACCCAGTGTGTTATAGCTAATATATTTTAATAACACTTTAGTGTAGGTCACAATTCATGCTATTAACTACTGGCTTATTACCTGCCTATTATACTTCTCTGACCACATCTCTAGAACTGCTCGATCGTGCAGATTCACACTCTATAACATCAGAAAGATCCGACCCTTCTTATCTGAACATGCAGCTCAACTCCTTGTTCAAGCTCTTGTTTTCTCCAAACTGGATTACTGTAACTCTCTACTAGCTGGGCTTCCAGCTAACTCTATCAAGCCTCTTCAACTGCTCCAGAACGCAGCAGCACGAGTGGTCTTCAATGAACCTAAACGAGCACATGTCACTCCGCTGCTAGTCCGTTTGCACTGGCTGCCAGTTGCTGCTCGCATCAAATTCAAAGCTCTGATGTTTGCCTACAAAGTGACTTCTGGCCTTGCTCCTTCTTATCTGCTCTCGCTTCTGCAGATCTATGTACCCTCCAGAAACTTGCGTTCTGTGAATGAACGTCGCCTCGTGGTTCCATCCCAAAGGGGGAAGAAATCACTTTTGCGAACGCTCACGCTCAATCTGCCCAGTTGGTGGAATGAACTCCCTAACTGCATCAGAACAGCAGAGTCACTCGCTACTTTCAAGAAACGACTAAAAACTCAACTATTTAGTCTCCACTACACTTCCTAATCTGTAATCGCCTCACTGAATATCACACTAACTGTACAAAAAAAAAAAAAAAAAAAAAATTTACTAATACTACTAATACTTCCCTTCTTCGACTTTACAGACCTGAAACTTGCTTATAGCACTTATTCATTGTTGCTCTTGGTTGTGTAAATTGCTTCCTTGTCCTCATTTGTAAGTCGCTTTGGATAAAAGCGTCTGCTAAATGACTAAATGTAAATGTAAATGTATTAAGATTCAATTCAATTCAGGTCAATTCAGCTTCATTTGTATAGCGCTTTTACAATGTAGATTGTGTATTAACTATTCATTAGATATTAACTGTTCATTAGTAGCTATAAACTATGATCTTATTCTGCATTCCACCCCAAAACCTAAAGCCAGCTTTTTCCTTATCAACTATTAATATTCAATTCAGTTCAATTCATCTTGCAACATTTATTGTGCACAGGCATGTTTGTTCACCCTTATATCAGAGAAAAGTGAGCACAAGATAAATCTCAACTGGCTACTGCACTGTTAAAGTGGAAAGAGGATAAATCCTGCCGCTAGCAGAATTGTTGCCTTTTTCTGATGCATACACCCAGAGCAGTATTGAAGTTTAAGTGTAAAAGCTGTATTACTTCTTGTTCTATCACTCTATTTGCACCCTCTTCACACTTTTCGTCTTTATCCTTATCTCTCAATTATCGTTCATTCATCTCTTCCCTCTTTCTCTTTCCAGCCGTATGAGGGACTGAAGCTGCAAGACCTGCGACGCTTAAAAGATATGTTGATCGTGGAGACGGCGGACATGTTGCAGGCTCCTCTCTTCACCGCTGAGGCTCTTCTGCGAGCTCATGGTATGAGTTTACGGTCTTTCAAATCAAATGAGAAAGCAGGGATCGCAATAACATGTTCTAAAGTAAAATCTCCATCATGAATCAACCCTAAAGTTGTCTGGAACTGATCAAATATGTTTCTAACAAGACACAACGCTCCTCTTTTACATCCTAAAGGATCATTAAGTCATATTATGCTTATTACACTTTAATTTTCCTTTAGTGCATTGATGTTCTATCATTAAGTTAGAAAGTTACTAAAGAGAGCTATTCTCATTACTTCTACACAAACAACCAACATAATACAACCCCAAAAAGTTGGGACAGTATGAAAAAAGCAAAAAAAGAAAGATGTAATTTACTTTAAAGTTTACTTTGACTTGCATTTCATTGCAGACAACACAACAGCACATTATTTCATGTGTTCCTCATGATTTGTATTGTTTTTTTTCGAAATAAACAGGTATTTAAATGTTGCTTCTTGCAACACATTTCAAAAAAAGTTGGAGCAGTAAAGCGTTTACCACTCTTAAATGTTGTGAAAAGGTATAGCAACATTACAAAGGCGTTTAGGGACTGAAAACAGCAAGTATTGAAGGGTTTCAGGTGTAATAAAATTGGCAATAATACGGGGTCTTCGTTGTCGCATTTTATGCTTCAAAATGCAAGACGCATTCTCTATTGGAGACAGGTCGGGATTGCAGGCAGGCCAGTCAAGTATCTGTATTCTCTTCCTCGGCAGCCAGCACTTTGTAGTGTGTGCAGAATGTGGTTTTGCATTGTCTTGTTGGAATATGCATTGACGCTCCTGGAAAAGAAGGCAGCATATTGAGCTTTTGTGTGTGCATGGGGTGCTTGCAGCTTTCTGAAAAGTTGAGATTTTTTTATGTTGAAACTTATAGTTGGAATGTTTTCACCTAGAAAAGCTTGAGCGCTCCCTATTTGCGTGCGCAAGTCACGTGAGGAAGACTAAGGATGCGATTTGTACACAGCCCTTAAGAAGATTAAACTAACAGGGCTTCATAATACTACTGCGAATTTTTGTCTTGGCCAGAGTAACTGAAGCAAGAGTTGTAAAGGCTCCACCCTCTTTTGTAAAGGGGGTGTGGAACAGCAGCTCATTTGCATTTAGAGATTTAAGAAACCCTGAAGTACTGTTTTTTTTGTTGAGATTTTGTGCATCATTTAAGACAACATTAGCACCTGTTAGATTTTAATTGTGGATAAAGCTGGATAGTTTGAGCTTTTGTCAGCTAATTTCATTTTCTGGCTTTATAATCATTATTGGGGTGAGATCAAAGTCGGTGATGTAGTGCTCATCTGCTAGTCAAGTGTTGACGCGTCGGTTTCATGTCCTATGAGAAGACCCTGCTTCTTAATTATTCATGACTGCATGTGCATTCCAATGAAAGAACTGTATCAGACGCAGTATTTAGCCGTTTATCAAGGGTCGTATGTGTTTGTTTTCATAATCCACAGGGTTTGTTTCATGGTTTTTTTCCGTGATGCTGTCAGGGCTGATACAGCAAAGCTGTTTGTTTGCAGCAAACATTTTTTGGTGGTAGAGCTATACGAGAGTTGGAGAATGGCGGACGTTGTCTTTTATCAGTTGAGTTCGTTACCATTCAGACACATCACCTATATCCATGCTGCTGTTTTCGCTCATGTTTAAAATCCTCCAGATTACCGGTGAGGTTAATGGTTGAGATAGACAGGCCAAGAGACCTGCTGCACTGCAGTCTACTGTGTCTGCATTCAGACCCAGGGATTCAGGAGGAGAGAAGTCCTCCTCATTTATAGTATTTATATAAATTTTTTTTTTTTATATAGCATTTTTTTTTTTAATTCTGACTTGTACTGAAAGAGGGGGGCTATCATAACCCTGTGAAGAGGCACACATGAAAAAAATGACTATGTTTGTAGTTTCACCTAAAGAGGCCGTTGCAGCATTGTATTATATATAAATATTTTAAGTCGTATTTTGAGCTAAAACATCCCCCGCCCCAAACCCCCCCCAGAAAACCTTTAGAATCCTTCAGAGATCAACGTTACAGGTATAAAAACTTGAAAAAGACATATTATGACCCCTTTAATGGTGTTCTGTAAATCAGCTTTGCACACCATGCTCTTTAAGTACTGTCTAACAACTTCTTTGCATTTTACAGTATTTATTCGTAAAGATTTAGAGATGAAATGATTAGTATATTGCAGAAGACTGTCACTGTTCCAGCTGATCCATTTGATCAATTTAAAATAAAATGTAAATGCAAACTTGACTAATAACCACAATCCTTCATTCTTTAATATACTACCAAAAAAAAAAAGGTTTGACCTTGGATTTATTACTGGAAAATATAGGAAATCTTTAAGCTAAATCTTTCCTGAAGTATTTGGCAGGAATTCAGGCATTCAGACAGACTGGATGTGGGTTGCTACTCCAGGGAAAGTCCTCCTCGTTTATAGTATTTATATAAACAGGATTATCTTCATAATGATATAATAAATTGTGGTTATGTGTATGTGTTATGTGAAATTACGAATAACCTATCTTATATGTAGCAGGGCATTAAATTAATTCCTGTTTATTTCTTTTCATTTGATCCATTTGATCAATTTAAAGTAAAATGTAAAAGCAAACTTGACTAACAACCACAATCCTTCAATCTTTAATATACTACAAGAGAAAAAAAGGTTTGGCCTCGGATTTAATACTGGAAAATATAGGAAATCCTTAAGCTAAATCTTTCCTGAAGTATTTGGCAGTAATTCAGACATTCAGAGAGACTGGATTTGGGTTGCTATTCCAGAGAAAGACATCAGAATGAAACCAAAAGATAAAGGACATGAAGTAATCGTGGCCTACTCATTCATATCAGGAATAAACCTTCAACTAATCCTTCCTAATCTTATTATCAGAAATGGCAAATGTAGTTTTGGGAAAAACTGAATGAGGGGTCTCTGGAAAACTTCAAATGCCCCTTACAATGACTTAAGTTATTAAAATTATTATGTCATAATTTGTCAAATTAATATTACAGTATGTATAGAAGTGAACAGTTTCTGTGTGAATTATGTTGCCTTATATTGGGTTAAACAATTTTAGGCTTTGCTTCAGTCATTGCGATGGGTGTGCAGTACAAACAAATGATATATCAATATTTATATGCCAGTTTTAAAAAATAATAATCGTAATTAATTTTCTGTGCTGGGTTAAGCTTGTCATGGATAAATAAATATTATACTAAAACCAACAGTATGTGCCAGCAGGTCACTGTGTTCAAGTTTGATTCTTTGAATCTCTTGTTTAAATGATTTGTTCAAAAAGGGTGATTCATCATTCAGTAATTGGTTCTTTAACTAATGATTCATTCAGGAACAAAAATAGCAAAGTGTTCATCTGAGATGTTTTCTTCCAGCGTTGTTTAAAGCTATTTTCAGTGGTAAATTTTAAAAATAACATGACAAAACTGATGATGTTGTATGTAAAATGTACCTCACTCATTCTAACTTACTGTTTGTCTAAATGTTACATAGAATAACTTCAGATTAAGGTAATCAGGAAATAATAGCAGTCTTGCTTGTTTGATATTACTGACCTAAATCATATCTCAAAGCTATCTCTCTCTGTGTTTATGTATATGTATAAAAATGCATATACTGTAAATAAGAGACAAAAATATACATAATCAGTATATTTACATTTAAATTTATATACATTTGTATTGTATATACATATTTATATAAACAACTATTTTATACAGATGGCCATGGATATACAGTTGAAACCAAAAGTTTACATACACTATGAAAAGGCACATAACCATTTAAAAAAAGTCAGCTGTTAATTTGACTAAACGTTTTATCTTTTAGGTAAGTTAGGATTATCAAATGTGTTTCTGGTATGCTTAACAGCAGAATAATGAGAGAGATATTTTTTGAGAAATTGTTATAACTTTTCTTGAAAGTCAAGTTTACATACAATAAGATTATCCTGCCTCTGAAAAAGCTCAGATGATGATGTCAAGATTTTAGAAGTTTCTGATTGGCTAACTGACAACATTTGAGTTAATTGGAGGCACAACTGTAGAACAGTGTTTAAGGTAAACCTCAAACACACTGCTTCCTTGTGTGACAACATGGCAAAATCAACAAAAAAGCCAGATTACAATTTGCTAAATTACACTGGGAAAAGGAATAATTTTTGGAGACATGTCCTGTGGTCTGATGGAACTAAGATTGAACTGTTTGGCCATAATGACCAGTGTTACATTTGGAGGACAGGGGAAAGCTTACAAGCCTAGGAACACCATCCCAACTGTGAAGAATGGGGGCGGCAGCATCATGTTGTGGGGCTGTTTTGCTGCAAGAGGGACTGGTCCACTTCACAGCATAGATGGCATCATGAAGAAAGAACATTATGTAGAAATACTGAAGCAACATCTCAAGACATCAGCCAGGAAATTAAAACTTGGCCACAAATGGGTCTTCCAAACAGACCATGACCCTAAGCATACTGCCAAATTAGTTAAAATGTGCTTTAAGGACAACAGAGGGAATGTTTTGGAGTGGCCATCACAAAGCCCTGATCTCAATCCTATAGAAAATTTGTGGGCAGAGCTGAAAAAGCTTGTGCGAGCAAGACAGCCAACAAATCTGACTGAGTTACACCAATTCTGTCAGGAGGAATGGGCCAAAATTCCTGCAAACTTTTGTGAGAAGCCTGTAGAAGGAGACTTAAAACATTTGACCAAAGTTATACAGTTTAAAAGCAAAGCTAAAAAAATACCAAGGAAATGTGTGTAAACTTTTAACTGTCTAGAAATTAATAATAATAAAAAATGCATATCATTATTCTGGCATTTAGCAAATGTAAATCATCTAGGTAATCCTAAAATAGTAAACTTTTAGTATGATTTACCATCAGACATTTCTTTAAAAATGGTTCTGTTCCTTTTTTTATAGAGTGTATGTAAATTTCTGGTTTCAACTGTATATATGTACGTGTGTATGAATTTTAGGCTTATTCAAATATATTTCATCACATCATAGTGCTTTATTTACTGTATATAGCAAAATACAACAAGAGTTATCGACAATTGTGTTAACATCAAAATATTTGAATAAAAATGATCAACTAAGATTCAACTCAGTTTAACTCAAGTTTAATTGTATAGCGCTTTTCACAGTAATTATTGTTTCAAAGCAGCACATGCAAACGAACAAAAACGTGAACATTATTGCATCTAAATCAAATTCGGGAAAAGTTGAGGTTATAAGTTAACATAACTTTATTAGTTACTAATAATTTTTACTAAATAATTCGTAACTGAAAGCTTTTAACAGTTAAAGTTATTATATATAAACATAGTTAAGATGCACTTATAATGCATATAGGTGATGTCCATGTGTACATTAATGAAGTGTATTAAGTGTGTGTGTGTTGTTAAAGGTTATTAAAGGAATAAAGCAACACACAATACATAAAAGATGAAGCTACATTATGTACACCTCTAGCCTGTCATTTTAAAGCTGCTCCTCTGCTAAACAGACTGGGACCGAGAAAAGCTTCTGGAGGACTGGATGTCTAATGCCGAGGAGTGCTGCCAGCGTTCAGGTGTTCAGATGCCAACCCCTCCACCCAGCGGCTACAATGCCTGGGACACCCTGCCTTCACCCCGAACCCCCAGAACAACCCGTTCTTCCGTCACCTCTCCTGATGAGATCAGCCTGCTGTCGCCCACTGACGGCCTTGCTCTGGTCAGATTCATCTCTATGCATTACTGCAAGTCAGAATCATTAGCCCTCCTAAATTATTAGTCCCCCTGGATATTTTTTCCCAATTTCTGTTTAGCGGGAAGGAGATTTTTTCAACACATTTCTAAACATAATAACTCATCTCTAATAACTGATTTCTTTTATCTATGCCATGATGACAGCACATAATATTTGACTAGATATTTTTCAAGATGCTAATATTCAGCTTAAAGTGACATTTAAAGGCTTAACTAGGTTATTTAGGTTAATTTGAGTAATTAAGCAAGTCATTGTATAACAATGGTAGGGATCTCTTTGGGTGCTTTCACATCTGTAGTTCGCTTCATTTGGTCCGGACCAAGGGTAATAAATGATACATTGTTGCATTTTCTGTCGTCTTTGGGTCGTTTTCACACCACACTGCTGGCTTTGGTCCGAACCAGTTGAAACGAACCAAAATGCAGTCATCTGACAAAATCCACATCTCTCATTGGCCAGATGTTGTTGAACATATTTCCTAAACTGCTTATTGATTGGTCAGAATTCACGTGCGGGAAAATGCCAGTGAACTCCCGCAGGTAAACAAAACCTTTTACTCTGGAGGGACGACTGTGCTGACTGATTGTATCCCTGCTTTAGACAAACTATACATTACGAGAATGAAGCGCGGCTGCGGCTGGAAAACAGTGTTTATTGCATCGCTCGTCACTTCATGTGGAGGCGTGAATTAATTTTGCTAAACTGCGACATGGTCATCTTGCGGAAATATTACCAACGATCCATCAGGTAATGTTTTCCCCCCTCTCTCTCTCTCTGTTGGTAAAGCGCTGTCAACAAATATTTTTCCTCCATATCCCATAATGCACAGAGCATCGGCCTACGGCAGCTCTGTGGGGTCCAAAACGTGTAGTACTTTTTGCGGTCGGACCTGTTTTAGTACGGATCATATTCTCACCACAAACGAACCGCTCCAGGGTTCGTTTGAAAGCGTACTGAGACCACCTCTTCAAGCAGGTCTCAGTACACTTATTTGGTCCGCTTTTGGTGCGCCCTCGAGTACGTTTGCTGCATTCTCACCTGCCCGAAGGAACCGCACCAAAAGGGAAAACGAACTCTAGTGCGATTCAATCCAATTAAATAAGGCAGGTGTGAAAGCACCCTTTGAAACAACTCTACAGTATTTGGAGGCCGATAGCCGGTATATATAGGCCGATAATTACAAATATTTCAAAAAGTTATATTTTTATACAGCAAACTTCATACAAGATTGAACTGCTCTTATGAACTGAATAGTTTATACTCAAAGTTAAAAAGCTATAATTTCAAAATTGCAAGGTGATTATATAGACCTATATTCACGATTTAACATAAATCAGCATGCCAAAAATATATCATTTCCTTTTCTTCATAGCAGATTAACATGCAACTTGACTGTTGCATAAAAATAATAGGTTAAAAAACTAAATTGGATTTTATCAACATGCAAGTTAAATATATTTTAAATAAGATGAAAATGAGAGAGCTGAGGACTGAAACCAGCTCAAATGTTCTTGAATAAAACGTGTTACAGTGATGTACACATGTACAAATATGTAATGTCCGAAAAAGCCTTTTTTAGAGGTGTTTTGACAGTTCAGAGCCACCGTACAAGCGAACAGCTAAATACAGATTGCATTACTTTAGAAAATGTGGCATAGATTCATCCTATTTGGTGTTTCAGATTCTTCCGATCAAGAATCTAATCTTTAGAATATTGGGGTCAAACTGAATACAATCTTACATCAACAACACATGGCAAGCAATGCGTAGATAATAACAAATAATCATATTAGATTACAAACAACCCAACGAGTTGTTTAGCACGTGTGCAACGCTGCTGGAATGTTTACACATTTAATATTTTTTCCTGAGGCGATTTAAACAAAAATACACAATGACACTCAATTAAACATATCTACAATGATCAAGGAACATGGTTACTTACTGAGTTATTAGCGCACAAGCAATACCACATGAAGAAAGGACGGACTTTGAAGGAATAAACAATGTGAGGAGAGCTCCATTATAGTGCACTGGACAAGTCTGAACAAGTTCTGCCCACACCTGCACGAGGCAGGCAGTTCTGTATTATTACGTCATTTATCGGCTTAAAGATATCGGCCTAATTTAGACATCGGATCAATAACGATAATTTTAAAAATAGCAATTATCAGCTGATAATTATATAGCAGCCGATATATTGTGCATCCCTAAACAGTGGTTTGTTCTGTAGACAGTCGAAAACAAATAATACTTAAAGGGGCTAATAATACAGCTTTTTTATTTATTAAAAGCTGCTTTTATTCTAGCTGAAATAAAACAAATAAGCCTTTCTCTAGAGGAAAAATTATTATCAGACATACTGTGAAAAATTCCTTGCTCTGTTAAACATCATTTGAGATATATTTAAAAAAGAAAACAAAAATTCACAGGCGGGCGAATCATTCTGACTTTAACTGTACTGTTTATTTTTAGATTTGACACTGTCTCTTTAATGTCTTTTGCTTATGTAGTGTGGGATTTGCATGAGCAGCATATCTGTGTTTGAGGACCCCGTGGACATGTCATGTGGACACGAGTTCTGCCGGGCATGCTGGGAAGGGTAAGCGATTGGAATATATACGTTTATTTGTTTAGAATAGATCATATGGGTGCATGTTTGTGTTGAGTTTCCTCACGATGCATCTGCTATAGGTTATTGTATTATTATACACAAAGACTTTTGGGTTTCTCTGATGAAAATCTTTTTTTTTTTTAAGTTTTAAAAGTTTTAAAAATGTCTCTTAAATCTTAAAAAATAAAGTTCACATTTTAATGGAGTTTCTTGTGAACGTAAAAGAATCATAAAAAGTGCATCAAAGTTTACACAAAAATATTCAAATTTAATAGTTTGAAATGTTTCTTGATCATCAAATTCTCATATCTGAAGGATTTCTGAAAGATTATGTGACAATGCTGAAAGTTGAATCACAGGAATGCATTACATTTGAACATCCATTCAATTAGAAGTTATATTTGTTTAATGAGTATTAAAGCAATTCCAGCCTTATGGATGTGATATTTGCTGTAAAAACACAAAACATAAATTCACAGAGAAAGTATACAGTTGAAGTCAGAATTATTAGCCCCCCTTTTAATTTTTTTTGTCCTTTTAAAAATATTTCCCAAATGATGTTTAACAGAGCAAGGAAATTTTCACAGTATGTCTGATAATATTTTTTCTTCTGGAGTAGAGCTTATTTTCCAATTTTTTAAACACCATTTTAAGGACAAAATTATTAGCCCCTTTAAGCTATATTTTTCAGATAGTCTACAGAACAAACCATCGTTAAACAATAACTTGCCTAATTACCCTAACCTGCCTAGTTAACCTAATTAACCTAGTTAAGCCTTTAAATGTCACTTTAAGCTGTATAGAAGTGAAAAATATCTAGTCAAATATTATTTACTGTCATCATGGCAAAGATAAAATAAATCAGTTATTAGAGACGAGTTATTAAAACTATTATGATTAGAAATGTGTTGAGAAAAAATCTTCCCTCCTTTAAACAAAAATTGAGGAAAAAATAAACATATATATAAACCTTTTCCCGGTCCCAGTCTGTTCTGACTTCAACTGTATGTTAACATTATATTGAAACATCTGTTTATATTTTCCAGAACAACTAACCACAGAGTTATGAGATCAGAAAAATATCAATCTGTACACGTTTTATGCTTTAAATAAGGAAAATATGCATGTGTTATGGATGTGACCAAAAAAGTCTACAAGTTTACAGGATACAACATACTTTGTAGAAATTGTTCTGTGAATTAAACTGCACAACCCAAAATAAATAATGATAATCAAAAGGATAAGATCAAACTTGATTGATTTGATTTGATTTGACATTTTTGTGTTTATAAGGGAAAAAGCTCTGTTATGGATGTGACAGGTATGAAATTGGCACTTGTGTGACTTTGGTGAATCAAATATAATAGTTTAAAAACATTATTGTGTATTTTTACAGTACTGTAAAACAGAAGCATACACAAAAAACATAAAGAGCGTTTCGCTATTTTAATAAAACATCATTTTTTTCATAGCGAGGTTGACATTTGCATGGAATAGCATTTTTTTTGTGTGATATTTTTGTTAAATATTTGTAGCCTGCTCAGCATACAAAACTGTAAACGTATATATTAATAGGATTTCTACGAGTCATGAAATTTCTGGAATATTATGGAAATTTAAAAGGTCTATTTCAGACATTAAAATCAGTGAATTTTATTATTACTATTATTTTTATTTAATTTTTTTATTATTTGTTCCCCAAGTCATGAAAAGTCATTATTTAGTTTTTTTATTTAAACTTTTACTTTCCGTTTATATCTAAACAAATAAAATCTATATCGTGTTTTGTATGTGCCGTTTCACATTGTTGTTGTGGCATTTCCAAATATATTAAAATAATGTGATTTTTTTTTTCCCTTTTTTTTACAACATCAAGCAAGATAAGTTGTTTAGTTTTGCTAAAAATGGATAGAAGTGAATGAGACTGAAAGTCACATTTAAGCTACAATGGACTCAACACTCTTACGTGAAAAATGAGGCGGAAAGGCTGTGGAAATTTGGCTTACAGTGGAACTCCAAACTTTTGAACAGAAATGCATGAATAGTTCAGTATGCTGTCAATACAGTAGTCAACATTTGATTTGGATCAAAATCTTTCATTAAAGTTCTTCTAAGCGTGCTCTCACACCTGTGAATCGATTCAGTTGTTCCGAAACAGAGATTACTATTGTTACATTGTTGCTTTTTGCTCTTGGTGCGGTTCGCTTTCACATGGTAAAATTTCTAAACGGACCAAAAGAGCTAAAACAAATCACGTGTTACATTGGTCAGAGTTTCAGTGTTTATTTTGCACGGGGGGTGGTGGTTTGGTGGTGTTTGACAAGGTGCGCACGACGTGTCTGAAGAGCGAAAAGGGATGCAGTGGGAAGGGTGCGCAACGTATTTGTTGACCGGGAGGGAGACGCGCGATTTCCGGGAGATTATTACTCGTTTGCCGGCTGTCTCTGTGCATTTGCAGGAGACTCCTGAAACTTCCGAGGGACTTGGGATGTCTGGAATGACCTCCCGCCCTACTCGTAATTCTCTCTTCATATAGCCGTATGCCTATTACATATCCATAAAACGCTATGATATTGCTGGGTTCGGGTCGTTTGCTTTCTCACTACAATTGATCCGCTCCAGAGTTCGTTTCAATCAAGCTGAGACCACCTCATTCAAGCGATCTCAGAGCGATTGATTTGGCGCGGGTTCGAGCACGATTGCTGGATTCACACATGCCAAACGAACCGGGCTAATTGGGCAAACGAGACAGGTTCGGAAACAAATGTCTAGGTGTGAAAGCACCCTAAAACTATGGAACAGCACTCATTTTTGTCTTGACTGTTTCTGAAAAACTCCACTTCAGATGTTGAGTACTAGATATTGTTTAATACTTGTAGACATTGAGTCAGTTGGGTAATATTTTACCAACATAACCCATTCTGAGATGGGATTTGCAATCAAAAACCTGCATATTTCTTATCATTTTTCAACTTCACATCTAATGTTGGGTTTAATTTACATTAATTTAGTAAGTACAATCTTTCTCCCTATGATTCAATGTAAAGTCTATGGAGAAAATTTATAGGAAAAATCCATCACTGAAAAAGCATTCATACACTTTTTTTTTTTTTGTCTGGATGTCAGGTTTTTAAATCTAAAGATCCAAGAAGGGGAGGCTCATAACATCTTCTGCCCTGCTTACGACTGCTTCCAGCTGGTTCCAGTGGAGGTCATTGAAAGCGTCGTCTCCAGAGAAATGGATAAGCGCTACCTGCAGTTTGACATTAAGGTACAATCGAGGCTCACAAAGTGGTAGAAAGCGTTTCAGACCTGCCATTTCTTCTGTCTTATCTCACACAGTCTGATGCTGGCTGTGAATCAAAATGCTGAGCTCATGCTAGTGTTTGTTTAAAGCGGAAAAAAAAGCTTTTGTAAACAAGCTCAGGAGTCAGACGTTGGCTAAATATCACGCCGATTTGATTTAGATGATGTATAGACTGAAATTGGTTTTGGAGATTTTAGTTTTTGTGTAATTTACGTCATCAGATACAAAGAAGGTTTTAACAGGTTTCTTTTTCATCTGCAGGCGTTTGTTGATAATAATCCTGCAATCCACTGGTGCCCTGTAGCCAGATGTGAAAGAGCCGTTCGTCTGACTCGACCAGGCCCTGGAGCTTCTGACCCGCTGAGCTTCCCGTTGCTGAAAGCCCCTGCTGTAGACTGTGGAAAAGGACATCTCTTCTGCTGGTGTGTTTCCTTTTGTCTGTGCATTATTCATTCGTATCTTTCCCACACTGCTCTTAAAATAAATGAAAGCGGGTTTTCCACTATGGTGCCAAATGGTTCTGAGAACAGTTAGGTATGCTTCTAGTTGTGGATGCATTTGGCCAAAAAACAAGTCGTTTTAAGCTAAGCTTCAGTTATATTGGTGTTAAAGCAATTTAATAAAATAACCACATTTTATTGTTGTTAATTTTATTATTAGTGAATTTGCGAGAGCCGGCGAAGCAGTGGCGCAGTAGGTAGTGCTGTTGCTTCACAGCAAGAAGGTCGCTGGGTCGCTGGTTCGATCCTCGGCTCAGTTGTCGTTTCTGTGTGGAGTTTGCATGTTCTCCGTGCATTCGCGTGGGTTTCCTCCGGGTGCTCCGGTTTCCCCCACAGTCCAAAGACATGCGGTACAGGTGAATTGGGTAGGCTAAATTGTCCATAGTGAATAAGTGTGTGTGAGAGTGTGTGTGGATGTTTCCCAGAGATGGGTTGCGGCTGGAAGGTCATCCGCTGCATAAAAATGTGCTGGATAAGTTGCTTGTTCATTCCGCTGTGGCGACCCCGGATTAATAAAAGGACTAAGCCGACAAGAAAATGAATGAGTTGAGAGCCGTAATTTTCTCAGCATTGCAGCAGGATCAAGTATCAGACTATTTTACTGAAATTAATTATATTTTGATTTAATTAATACAAAGTTTTGATCATTTATCATATTAAAAATGGTATTAGGTTATGAATATTGTCTGAAAATCTTGGATAATTACAGATGTCTTTGACTAAAGAGTTTCTTAGTCGATCAGTAGTTGTTCATTAAAGCAATTAGTCAACCAATCTCCCATTTATTAATTTAATTTAATAGTCAAATATATAAACAAACTAAATTAAACACAATGGATATACAGAAAACCGTAAAAGGCTTATGCTAATAATGTTGAAAGCATGTGTGATTCATGCATAGAAAACTAATACAAATAATAATACATTTTTATTTGTATAGTAATTTTCCTACATATAGCAACTCAAAGTGCTACATAAACAAATGTAAAGAAACAACATCAATATCAGGTTCAAATATAAAAAATGGATAAACAAATATAGAATTAATGCAAAAATGTGTAAATATATAGATCAAAACCAGCAACTAATATACTCTGACTTAATTTCAGAATCAGAAAGAGCTTTATTGAGTTTTTTTTCGTGACTTCATGACAGCGGTCACCAAACTTGTTCCTGGAGGGCCGGTGTCCTGCAGATTTTAGCTCCAACCCTAATCAAACACAAGGCTGATTTATACTTCTGCGTCAAACGCCGGCGCTGATGCATAGCCCTTCGCCGTGGCCGTCGGCGTCGCTGACGTGCACCTCTCAAAAAATGTAACTACACGTCGCAACGACGCGTAGCGCAAGCTCTGTGATTGGTTGCCTTGGTAGAGCTGACGAGTCTGGGCGAGACTGAGAGCTGCGTGAATGGTGCGAGCCTGATGGAGCGATTGTTTACAAGTGAGGAGTCCCCATAAGGAGCTCCGGATGGAAAGTTTTGTTTTGTGTTTACCTCATAGTTAAAGTTGTTGCACTTCCGCCGGTTCCTGCCTCAAAATGAGCGAGTTTGAGCCACTTGTACATCCAGGAAGTGTTCAGGAAACGCAAAACAGCAGCGAAGAAACTCGACACAGAGGAACATTTACACCTCACTGCCAACTAGTGTTTCGTAAGTGTTAATGCAGACCAAGAGAGACACCGCGCAGAAGTATAAATGCACAGCTACGCGCGTTGCATGCGCCGTGGGTTACGCCGGTCACTTGGCGCAGAAGTAAACACCAGGCTTTACTCTGTATACTTGAAACACCCAAACAGGTGTGTTGAGGCAAGTTGGAGCTAAACCCTGCACGGACACCGGCCCTTCAGGAACAAGTTTGGTGACCCCTGCTTCATGAGCTTCTACAGTGCAACAGAATGACAGAGACAGGACAAAAACAGATAATACATATATTTAAAAAATAGAGTTAGAAGTAAATAGTGAACGCATATAGTTAAATCTTTGGAAGACAATTCAATATTGTTGAAAGCATGTACGATTTATGCGTAAATAAGTATGTCTACATTAGCGGAAAATACACAGAGCTGAATATTGAACTATTTTGATTTCTGAATGTGGAGTGAATTCAAGCTAGATGCTAATGCGCTCCACTGCTCTTGTGATTTGGTGGCAACAAACAGCCCTAGCATGGCACAAGCCATTGAAATGAATGGGTTTCATGCACTGATCTATTTGTCATGTGTATTATAGATCAGGGGATATGCAGCGCTTTCTGCATCTGTTGTGAAAGCAGCATCACATCTGGAAAAGCTGGTGGCGCCTAATTTGCATCTAAAGCGAAAAACAATACATTTCTGCCCAAAATAACATTTGCAGAATGGTTTAATCAATACATTATTGGTGAGGAGGTCAGGGGACAGCTAGGGGTTACATTACATCTTGTAAGAAAGCATGGTATAAACTTTTTAAAAGAACCATTTGGGCTCTGTTTTAACGCTATTTTATTTCTAAACTATTTCTAAATTCAGTTCTAACTTCCAGCAAACAAATAGATGAACAATAATAACAAAGTGTGGTCAAAAACCTGGGTTATATACAAACACACATGCTGTGCCCCATATGGGCCAAAACTTGACAGGTGGACAAATCTAAGCTTGTTTTTAATAAAACAAATATAAATATTTGTTTTATTCCCCCCTTGAGATGGAGGCATGGAAGCAGTGGTTTTTATATATCCAGTTGAAACCAGAAATTTACGTAC
The DNA here is from genome assembly GCF_052040795.2 of Danio rerio. Classification (NCBI taxonomy): domain Eukaryota; kingdom Metazoa; phylum Chordata; class Actinopteri; order Cypriniformes; family Danionidae; genus Danio; species Danio rerio. Next base: position 46,429,513 of record NC_141039.2, read on the forward strand.
ACGTATAAAAAAGGAACAGAAGCATTTTTAAAGAAATGTCTGATGGTAAATCATACAAAAAATAATAATTTACTATTTTAGGATTACCTAAATCATTTACTTTGCTAAATGCCAAAATAATGAAAGAATTATTATTATTAATTTTTTTTTTTTTGAGAATTTTTATTAATGACAGTTAAAAGTTTACACGCATTTCCTTGGTATTTTTTTAGCTTTGTTTTTAAACTGTATAACTATGGTCAGATGTTTTGAGTATCCTTCCACAAGCTTCTCACAATAGTTTGCAGGAATTTTGGCCCATTCCTCCTGACAGAATTGGTGTAAATGAGTCAGATTTGTTGGCTCAGAATTTGTCTTGCTCGCACAAGCCTTTTTTAACTCTGCCAACAAATTTTCTATAGTATTGAGATCAGGGCTTTGTGATGGCCACTCTAAAACATTCACTCTGTTGTCCTTAAAGCACATTTTAACTAATTTGGCAGTATGCTTAGGGTCATGGTCTGTTTGGAAGACCCATTTGTGGCCAAGTTTTAATTTCCTGACTGACGTCTTGAGATGTTGCTTCAGTATTTCTACATAATGTTCTTTCTTCATGATGCCATCATGATGCCGACTTTATGCTGTAAAGTTTACCAGTCGCTCCTGCAGCAAAACAGCCCCACAACATGATGCTGCCGCCCCCATACTTCACAGTTGGGATGGTGTTCCTAGGCTTGTAAGCTTTCCCCTTTGTCCTCCAAATGTAACACTGGTCATTATGGCCAAACAGTTCAATCATATTTCTGCACATCCTGTGTGTATTAAGCAATGTTTAAGTGAGACGCGCAACTAATGGGCTCTGCGGACTTTAGACCTGCTTTTAGCTGGTCTATTGCACAGTCTATTTTAGTTCCTCAAAATAGCAACGTGCCAACAATGCACCTTAACACACCTCTTTTCTAGATCGGCAAACCCATGAGTCTACAAAGTGGCGCAAATGGATTTGCTATCTAAACAACATGTCGGAAAATGGGAAAATTAAGGTTGCTTTGGTCTAAAAAAAGTAACACATAGGGGCAAACACGTCTTGCGCCTTATTAAACCGGGTGTACGATAGGGCCCTTAATATGAATTTGGTTGTAGTTTTGTTTTATGTTTATTTAAATTACAGCTACGAAAAGAAAGAAATTACATTTGTAAACTTTAAAAATAAATGACAAAATGCAGTAAAATAATATTTTTTTCATTTGTAAATTATAAATGTAAACTTTAAATGTAAAACTTATATATGATCAAAATAAACGTATAACATAATGAAAAATACATGTGTTTTATTAAAAAGAATGTGTTTTTATAGTAACAAGAGCTTATGTGCTCTTAAAATGTGACATTTTCTTTCAAATATGATCTGTTTATTAATATAGGACTGGTTTTCTGAGATTCACGAGATGTTAATGTGTTTCCTGCAACATGTCATCACCGTTCATTTTATCTCTTGTTTTTTCCTGTCTCCCAGGGAGTGTCTTGGGGATGCTCATGAACCCTGTGACTGTGAAACATGGAAGATGTGGCTGCAGAAAGTGTCTGAGATGAAGCCTGAAGAATGTAGGAGCTCTGCTGCACTTTTATTTATGTTGTAGTTCAAGTTTGATTGTTTTCATCCAGTACATGATAATATAATACACCTATTGCATTACAATGTGTTACATGAAAAGAGATCAGGGGTGGCACGGTGGCTTACATTTACCTAACAGCAAGAAGGTCGCTGGTTTGAGTTCCGGCTGGGCCAGTTGGCATTTTAGTTTTGCATGTTCTCCTCGTGTTGGTGTGGGTTTCCTCCGGGTGCTCCGGTTTCCCCCACAGTCCAAACACATGCGCTATAGATGAATTGAATAAACTAAATTGGTCGTAGTCTATGAGTGTGTGTGTGTGACTGCGAGAGTGTTTCAGGACTTGGTTGGAGCTGGAAGGGCATCCGTTGTGTAAAACATATGCTGGAATAGTTGGCGGTTCATTGCACTGTGGCGACCACTGATAAATAAGGCTGAAATGAAAATAAAATTAGGACTGGGTCTTGATCAAATCACTCCACCTTGTATTATTGTTTGAAATAGCCCCTTTGTTTAAGGGATGATCATAAGACTTCATCTGCATCTCTCTGAACAGTGGCTGGTGTGAGCGAAGCTTATGAAGATGCTGCCAACTGCCTGTGGTTACTCTCCAACTCCAAACCCTGTGCCAACTGCAAATCCCCCATCCAGAAAAACGAAGGCTGTAATCACATGCAGTGTGCAAAGGTCAGTCCAGTGAAGCTTTTCCCCCCCTTCCTTTCTTGCTAGTCCTGCAACATGGCTTTGTTCACTCAGTAGTATTTGTGCATTAAACGGAGCGCTCCCTTAAAAATGATGCAGAGTCTGATGACATATGAACACAGACGGTCACACGGGACACATTTGATATATTAAAACCTCAAGGAAATGGTAGTGCATCTTGATAAACACATTTGCGAATGAATTGTTTGAGAATTGTCTTCTTAGTCATACATGATGGATTAATAAGGTCATAATTAATAAGGTGCTATTGGGACACTGTTGCTCTTCCTTCACAGCATGCTTATCCACATGCATTTGCATTCTTTTTGCCCCTTTAACATGCAATTGTCATTATGAAATCTCTTATGGGTATCCTGTGAGTGTGTTTATATGTGTGCGACCCTGATTCAAGATGTAACGTGTGATGCAGAGCGGCTCTTTGACGTCAGAGGCAGGTGTTTGAACAAAGGCGACGTGGAGGCCGTATAGCCTCACTGTTATTTTCTTAATGAAGGCTTAACTAAGGCTTTGAGTGACAGGAGTAGAGCAGGGGGGAGGGAAGCTATTCATTCCAGCAGCACGTGGAGGAAAAGCAATGTCACACTCTTACAAAAACCCAACGGTTAACGCTGCCTCGTGTCTGGGTGGCTGTTTATATTGTGAAAATCCAAAGTCTTGCTTTACTTTACTCCCTGATTGCTTCGATATACTCTGTTGCTGTTGAATATACACATGCTGATTTAAATCCAGGGTGTCTATAAAATGTTTTTTAATGTCTTAAATTACTGAAACAACATTTTAGGCATTAAAAAGTCTTAAATTCACTGGAATATTGTGTTGAAGGTTTTAAATCATTTTAAACAGGTCGTAATTTTCCTATGTCTATGTAAAGCTAGCCAATGACATGATTAATGTTCCAATTGCAAAACGCTAACTCCACAAAAACATTTATTTTAATATTAAACATATATATATATATATATATATATATATATATATATATATATATATATATTAGGGATGTAACGGTATTGTAAATACCGTCATACCGCAATATTAATTTTTTTCGATATAACCGTAGTCGCATGACTCGGTAAAACTATAGGTCTTCTGAGAAAATTTGCTCAGGCGAATGAAGTGAACGGGAGGTAGCAGAAACTACAATTCCCATCAGCCCAGGCTTGGCCATCATCCTTTGCGGTCTGTTGTCGCTACAGATCCAGTAATGCGGAAATGGAGTGTGCTGCTAGAAGCGGGGATGAAAAAGAGCTGGAAATGATCGAAACCTAAAGCGGGTGTTGTCGGCGCGCGTACTGAATAGCGGTGTTGTCGCGCACGTACTGTAAAGCGGGGAGGAAGGGGTTGAGCGCGCATACTCAAGAGCGGTGTTGTCGCGCGCCTACTGAAGGGCGGGACGGAGGGTGTGTCGCGTCGCGGGGGCATTTTTGATCATTTTGGAAGGGCATTTTCTATCCAAGACTAAAAAGGGCATGTGCACTGCACAGGTTGAGCCCTGTGTGTGCACGTGCCTGCAAGTTGGTGAATACGACTAATCAGTCATGGGGACTGCAGAAACACAGCACACTGTTCAGATTGATGCAGACATTGACTTGTACCGCAAAGAGACCTCTATCTCACTCATGGTTTGTCCGCTCAAGTGGGGGAAAGACAATGCACAACGTTACCCACTGCTGTCAACCTGGGCCAAGTCATACCTCTGTCCCAGAAACCTCAGTCCCAAATGAGAGGGTTTTTTTCTGTTGCAGGGGACATTGTAAATGCCCAGAGATACCAGCTTTTACCAGATTATATTTATATGATAATTTTCCTTTAAACCCATCTCTATCTAAGTGAGTGAGTGAGTGATTAAATGTTGAATGTGATGAGTTTTCAACAATACTAAATTAAAACTTAATTTTTTTACATGGTTTAATATTTTTTTGTTATTAAAATTGAAGTTCCTGTTTCAAAGCTTACAGATAGATGGCTAATTTGTATGTCATTGACACTTTTGGCACTTTTTTGGAGTATTTTTTGTTAGGTTTTGTTTTTCCTGTAAATTATTCAATAAATACCGTACCGTGACATTCATACCGAGGTATTACCGTACCGTGAAATTCTGATACCGTTACATCCCTAATATATATCGAAAAAAAATGTAACCACTCTGTTTCCCAATATGATTTAATTTTCTTTTGTACAATAACATTTATTATTAGTTATTTATGTGTTTATGGCTACATTGTGAGGACACTGTTTTTTATAATTTATATCACATTATTGTTTTTAAAACCATTTTATTAAAGAAACGTTAAGCTGAAAAAAAGACTTTTATCTTGTTTTGACACAATGTTTACAACGTGGCTAAGAAATAACCCAATTTTTGTATGAGGCAAGTAAAAATTGGTTCCAACCGGGCCATTCGTCCTTAATGTTCATCCCTGTATAGGTCTGAAATGTCATTCATAATAGTCCTAAAAATTCTTTAATTTGACTTGATGAAACCTGCAGAAATCCTGAAATCTGCTGCTGCTTTATGTAACTGAGCTTTTTTGCATTTGTAGCTATTAAATTACAGAAAAAAGCAGTTTATAGAAGTTACCTGTTTTACTGGTTTAATGCAAATCAGCTACCCGAAAATGCAAACCAATCTTGTTTAAAAAACTTTAGGGTATTTCCCAGATGTACTGTCGAAATATGAGCATGCATGTATATTAGAGTATTCTATTAGCAAATTGTTATTTTACACAATAACGTTGTAGTTATTCGAAAATTCTCTCAAATGTAACATTCCTATGACTGTATCACTGGTTTGCATGAAATGAAAATATATTTGTATAATTTTCTTGTAGTGCAGCATGTCCATTATGTTAATATATCTATGTTATGGATTAAATAAATTGTTTATTGTTTTATATTATGCTAAAAAAATTTGTGATGTCACATAAATACACCGTTTATAGTGATAAACCTACATGCGGTTTACTTCAGCAATATTTTATGTTTGGCCCTGTAATCTTTTTTTAATATTCATTAATATTTGTTTTAGATTTCTACCTTCTTTCTGTGGGTCTCTTCCATCAAATCTGAGCTTTATTTGGTATTTTCTATTGGATTTGATTAGAATCAGGAGATTATCTGGGCCATTCCTCAGCTTGATTTTCTTTCTCTGAAAGCATTTGAGAGTTTCCTTGGCTGTGTAATGTCCACTCTGGTTTCATCTTCCATCCTGCTAATGTAGATGTTGGACTGAAGCGGCTGATATTCATTTACACTGAGGAAGGGCAGAGGGTTGCTGACGAACTGCTGAGAGATTTCAGCTGCTGTCTGGGCATTCCATGCCTTTCTACACCTTTCTTTCTTCATGTGTTCTATACTTCTCCCTGCGTCATTTCACTTTATTAAACATAACTTCATCTGTAAACTAATTTAAATGCATATATGGATTTTTATGGCTATTATTAACATCCGGGGAAAATTTAAAGTCAACAGCACCTTTAGAAAAATGTTTTCTGAGAAAAATGGTGACGTGTTCAATACTTATTTTCCCCGCTGTATCAGTAAACTCACTCAAGTAAGAAAAGAAAGCTATAAAGTATCAGAGCAGACATGATCGTTTGTTCACTTTCATTTCTATATCAGCTTAGTTGCTATTTTGTTTGAGTCGTTCTCTTTCTTTCTGCAGTGCAAGTATGACTTTTGCTGGATCTGTCTTGAAGAGTGGAAGAAACACAGCTCCTCTACTGGAGGATATTATCGCTGCACGCGCTACGAGGTTATCCAGCAAGTGGAGGAACAGTCTAAGGAGATGACTGTGGAGGTATTCCTGTCGAAAATAACTGAGACACTCAGGAAATGCATTTACAGTTCCAGTCAGAATTATTCGCCCTCCTGTGCTTTTTTTTTTTTTCAAACATTTCCCAAATGATGTTTAACAGTGCAAGGAAATTTCACAGTATGTCTGATAATATTTTATCTTCTGGAGAAAGTCTTATTTGTTTTATTTCGGCTATATTAAAAAATGTTTTTAATTTTTTAAAGCCATTTTAAGGTCTATATTATTAGCTCCCTCAAGCAATATTGTTTTTCTATTGGCTACAGAACAAACCACTGTTATGCAATTTGATTCAATTCATACTATTTGTACAGTGCTTTTACAATGTAGATTGTGTCAAAGCAGCTGAACATAGAAGTTTTAGTAAATTGAAACTGTGTCAGTCTAGTTTTCTTTTTTCTTTTTTTTCTTTTTTTTCCTTTTTATTTATTTTTTCAATATATTTTTTTACAGAACAACACCTTCCCCAACAATTTTACCCCTTACACACGAGGGGATACATAAAAACTAATAAAAAAATCTATTAAAAATATATACATATAATAATAAAAATAAATAAATAAATAAATAAATGAATAACGATAAAAGTTATTGCCATCATAATCACTTCATGGGATATATTTGTACATCAAGTTACATTGTGTTGCATTGTAGTTACATCAAATTACAGTGATGATAGGTTAAACAACCTCTAAATATACATATCTAAATTTGTCATAATACTTTTCCACCTCTTCAGAAAAATATCAGTCATTTTTTTCCCTTTATATACACCTGTTTAGGTCTCTGAATCCACTTAGCCACCTGAGAACTTTCTTCCATCCAATGTACTGTTGTCAGTCCAGTTTTCAGAGTTGAAGTTTAGTTCACTGATGGGGAGCTCTACAATGCAATGACTTGCTTAATTAACCTAGTTAAGCCTTTAAATGTCACTTGAGGCTGTATAGAAGTGTCTTGAAAAATATCTAGTCTAGTATTATGTGCTGTCATCATGGAAAAAATAATAAATCAGTTATTAGAGATGAGTTGTTAAAACTATTATGTTGAGAAATGTGCTGAAAAAGTCTGTTAAACAGATATTGAAATTAAAATTGGGGGAAAAATATAAATAGATAAAATTTAACAGGAGGACTGATTGTGACTTGAACTGTACTGTGTTGAATATAGGACATGAGGAAAATTTAAAAAAAAAATACAAGGATCTGATTTCTCATGTGTACAAAGCAACAAAGCAGCTTTTGTGCCTTTGTTGTTGAGTGTGTATGCCTTGAAGGTGGAAGTCAATCTTGCTTTTGTGTCCTCGCAGGCAGAAAAAAAGCACAAGAGTTTTCAGGAACTCGACCGTTTTATGCATTATTACACACGATATAAAAACCACGAACACAGTTACCAGGTAAGAGTTTTTCTGTAACTGAATTCATTGAGTAATTGATCCTCTTGTTGAAAATTAATCTGTGTGTGTGTGTGTGTGTGTGTGTGTGTGTGTGTGTGTGTGTGTGTGTGTGTGTGTGTGTGTGTGTGTGTGTGTGTGTGTGTGTGTGTGTTTTATACTAGTTAGAAGAACGACTCCTGAAAACAGCCAAAGAAAAGATGGAGCAACTAAGCAAAGCTTTTATTGGAAGTGAGTGGAAATTTGATCGATCAAACCATGTCAGCGATATTTTGCACACACTGTACATGACTTAATGGGATTTTTCAGCCAAAAATGCTGATTTTGTCATTATTTATTCACTCTTTTCTTGTTTCAAACCTAACTTGAGTTTTATTTTCATTTATTAAACACAAAGGAAGATATTTTGAGGAATGCTGGAAACTGGTTGCCACTGTCTTCCAATATATTTTCCTGTTCCTACAATCAATGTCAATGTGTACCAGTTTCCAAAAATGTAAATACATACATAATCTTTTTTGTTTAACAGAAAAAAGAAATTAAAAAAAGTTTGGAACAAGTTAAGATTGAGAAAATGCAGAGTTTTGACATTTTTACGAACGTTTATGTGAGTTGTTGTGTGTATAAATAAGCGCTGTTTCCAGATTTACTCAAATGCCTGCATTGAACATACTTGTCACTTAAAATGTATAACGTGTTAAAACTAATAGAGCTTTTAAACGCATATATATACGCATATATATATATATATATATATATATATATATATATATATATATATATTTATATATATATTTATGCGTATATGTGTGTGTGTGTGTGTGTGTGTGTGTGTGTGTGTGTGTGTGTGTGTGTGTATATATATATATATATATATATATATATATATATATATATATATATATATATATATATATATATATATATATATATGCGTATATATATGCGTTTAAAATGTTGTAAAGGTGTGAACCTACACTGGTCTCGCGGTTCGGTTACGATTATCATGCCATCGATTCGGTTCAATTCAATATCTCGGTGCATCACAGTGCGTTGACGATGCTTTCCATAAACAATTTTATATTTTACTTCACAGCTCAAGTAATCTTGTATTAAAGTGTATAAATATATTTCTAAACTATTTGTGAAACAATTTTGTCCTTTAATATATACGCATATGCAAAATGCGCATAAAAATAGGTGGATGGAAACATAGCTAGTGAAAGACTGTCCAGCAAACACACACACAGTGAAATGTGCAGAGTTTCTGCATTTTTAAGTAGTTTGAGTGTTTTAATTACTTGCGTTCACCTCCCTCGCCATAGTAAGCTACCGCGACATAGCGCGTATAAGATAAATGACGTCAGTACATAATAACCGGTTATGATCTATTATATCTGAACTGATACAGAATTATCCATGCCTGCAATGTGGTGCACCAAAGGAACAATACAGTTTGACATCCCTTATATGTTATGTTTGTTATTGGTGGAGTATCTGAGGCTCTGACTATAAACACTCCGCCCTCTTTTGGAAAGGGGGGCGGGGAGCAGCAGCTCATTTGCATTTAAAGATACACAAGACACCTTTTTTCTTTATTTTTTTTCTTTTCTTTTTTAGTTAATTAATTAATTTTTTTGTCTGAAATCCCCAAAAAAGTGTTTGTGTTTACAGCATGGTATAAACAGTATAATCTGAGAGGTATTTTGCTCTGAAACTGGGATTTATGTTAAAGTCCATGTGATGAAACTTTTATTTCAGTGTGTTGATGTAAATTCAACTGAAATAGGGGGCGGGGCTTTCTTTTTGCACATCATTTTTTAATGCCAAACTTATAGTAAGAGGGCTCTGGTTAAAAGTATAGTGATAAACGCATAATAGGACAACTTAAATGTTCTCATAAACACAAGTAAATTAGTTATTTTGATCAAAACAAACGTGCTAAAACCTCAATCTGTCTGTTTGCTGTAGGGGATGGAGCTCCACCTGACACCACATTTATTGAGGACGGTGTTCATGAGCTTCTCAAGACCCGACGCATCCTTAAGTGCTCTTATCCATATAGTTTCTTCTTGGAGCCCAAAAGCACAAAGAAAGAAATATTTGAACTTATGCAGGTACTGTTTATTGTGTTTTTGAAGCAATGCATTCACAAACAGTTGAAGAAGAGTTATTAGCCCTTCTGAATTATTAACCCCCCTGTATGTTTCTGTCCCCCAATTTCTCTTTAATGGAGAGAATAAAAAAAAAATCTAAACATAATAGTTTTAATAACTCATTTCTAATAACTGATTTATTATTTCCTTGTCATAATGACTACATAATTTTACTCTAGATTTTTTTAAAGATGCTAGTATTCAGCTTAAAGTGACATTTAAAGGCTTAGCTAGGTTAGTTAGGCAGGTTAGGGTAATTAAGCTAGTCATTGTATAACGATGGTTTGTTCTGTAGACAATTGAAAATAAATATTGCTTAAGGGTGCTAATAATATTGACCTTAAAATGGTGTTTAAAGAATAAAAAACTGCTTTTATTCTAGCAGAAATAAAACAAATAAGACTTTCTCCAGAGGAAAAAATATTATAGGAAATACTGTGAAAAATTCCTAAATCTGATAAACATCATTAAGGAAATACTTATGTTTTTTTTTTAAAGAATAATAAAAATATTATTAGTTTACATCATGCTCTTGTGTTTCTTCTTGCTCAGACGGATTTAGAGATGGTCACTGAAGACCTGGCTCAGAAGGTGAACCGGCCTTACCTCCGCACCCCTCGCCATAAGATCATCAGTGCCACGTATTTGGTGCAGCAGAAGAGGCGGGAGTTTCTGGCCTCTGTGGCTCGAGGTGTCGCTCCAAATGATTCTCCTGAAGCTCCGCGACGCAGGTAAAACTTGTACTGACTTTTATATCTACTAATAGGCAGGGCTTACCCCCTTTGATGACATGCACAAAGGGAGAATGTCAATCAAAGTGTTTTACTTTATCAAGAGTGGTTATAAAAAAGAGAATTAATACATTTTTACCTTTAGATACTGGTTATATACACCAACTGTTCACACAACTGTATTTAAACAATGATTTTGCATGAAAACACATATATTTATATATTTGTTTATATGTTTATATATTTATTTGTATGTTTATATATTTATTTATTCAGAAATTTATTTATTTGTTTGTTTATATATTTATATATTTATGTATTTGTTTATGTATTTATATATTTATTTATTTATATATTTATTTATATAATTAAATATTTTATATATTTATATATTTATTTAATCATTTGTTTATATATATATATATATATATATATATATATATATATATATATAAATATATATTAATATTTAAATAAATATATTAAAATATAGAATTATTTAAATAAAAATAAAAATAAGTATATAAAAAAATTATATATATATATATATATATTATATATAAATTTTTATTATATATATATATATATATATATATATATATTTTAATATATTTATATATTTATTTAAATATTTATATTTTTAAATTATGTATTATGTATTTATATTTTATTTATATTATGTATTTAGTGTGTGTGTGTGTGTGTGTGTGTGTGTGTGTGTGTGTGTGTGTGTGTGTGTGTGTGTGTGTGTGTGTGTGTGTGTGTGTGTGTGTGTATTAATTATATATTTTTTTATATATTTAAATATTTATTGAAATATATATATATATATATATATATATATATATATATATATATATATATATATATATATATATATATATATATATATATATATATATATATATTTTATATACATATATATCTATATATATTTTATATACATATATATCTAATCTTCTCTAATTTCACAAATACAGTAGATCTTTCATCTGAGGGCTCTTTCAGTTTAAATGCAGAATATTTCTAAAGATCATCTGTGTTATCATAATTTTCCCCCTCTTTTTCAGTTTTGCTGGCGGGACGTGGGACTGGGAGTATCTGGGATTTGCTTCTCCTGAGGTATGATAGCATCACCACCTCTGTGTTTGACCTGTTTCTGTTTTTGACTAACCTCTGCTATTGCTAAACTCACGCAGCCTGTCGGAGCTGTAGCTTCACTAGACTGTTAACAATTAAGAGAGTTGTGTGTTGCTGTAAAATACTAGCAGTCATTGAATCTCATTCTGTGTCCAAAGATGGTGAGGAATCACCCAGTACGGGGATCAAATGCACAGCGCGAGAGCAATTACAATGCAGGAGGCCAGCCGCAGGTACTGATGAACGAAGATGAAAAGCTCAATTTGGTCCAGTATTAATTTGCATGTGCTGTATATGACATCTAAACCTCATCCTTGCCGTTAGCCTCAATGTAATCTGGTGTTTTAGATGTTAAGGCTGGTCATCTCCTGGAATATTCCAGATAAACGACTATGCCACTATTTGATTTAAAGCAGAATTCCTGTCCTGTGGTCAACTTCACCGTTTTAGGTTGCTTTGCCATGCGTTCAGTGTGTCCGTGTGAATGATTTGCTTTCAGTCTTTTTAACAAATGTCAAATTCCTCTTCTTTTTTTAATGCTTAAATTATTGAGCAGCCTGAACTCTACTTAAAGGTGCAGTATGTAAGTTTAGCACGCAGTGGTTGAACTTGGTATTGCACTCCTGGATCAAAACAGACTCAAGCGCAGGTTGCCAGATTTAAGACCAACAGAAGTGAGTCTGACGATCTAGATTGAAGGCTGACTTAAATCTGGTTCTATATAAAAGCAACGGCACGCGATAGAGGGAATAATTTCTATACTAAAAGGACTTTTTGTTCTAGACAACACCTTGAATCGATATATCGGAAGCGGCATCTATTTCTCACAGGTGAACAACAGAAAACTGACAATGATCACCTCAGGTACACCCAGGGCTTGAATTGTGCCGGAACTGAAATCTGATCCGGCACCTTATTTTATCGATCCCCTCCCTCAACCGCCCTCTTCCCCGGTCCACTGTTCACTTTCACTTTCATCCTCGGTTCCCCAACCATCTTTACTTTCGTCCGGGACAACCCCCTGCTGTTTATTTTCGTCTTCTGTCCGTGACACCCCTTTGCCAATACCAGCAACCCCCCATATCCCACCCCGCCCTCCCACCCTGCTACCCCCTACTGCTACCCTGGGTATACCTCATGTGCTTTATTCAGTGTTAAATGCTAATAATGTGAGTTTGAATGCCATTTTACATAATATTTATTACCATACTACTGAAAGCAGCATCAGATACTGTAGTTAAAATAAACTGTGTGAATTTAAACTTTAGAACTGTGAAATATTGCAAAGCCAACACATATCAGTGATTCAGCATCTACATTTAATGATGTTAAAGAGGTTTAATGTATTAATTAGATTATAAACCTTATCATTTCGTTGGAGTGCAGTGAGTGCACTATTCTGTGCTTCTGAATGGCTGTATTTACATTTCTGTCATGTTTCGCTTGGTGCAAACAGCCCAATTGCTTATCACTGCAAATCTCGTCTTGTAGCATGTTGTTAGGACACGGGGTTACAATGTAATCTGCTCACCTAATGTTTACACCCCTAATATTTACAGAATTTGCTAATTGATAACCTCATGTGGAACTCTGCGTCTCATTTCGGAGTCTGCTACTGTCCACTGGAGATCGCATTGCGGTTACGAACGCGTGCTTTCAGAGTCTTTCTAAATGAATGAATAAAATACACTGTTTTCCACCAAGGCAGCCCGGCTAGCTTAAATATAATTGGCTAAGCTGGCATTGGGTGGGTTAAAAACACCAAAACAAAGACAGACGTTCCAGCACATAATTCACATTTTCAAATCAGAATATCTGACTTCAGCATTGTTTTTCAGATAAACAAGAATGTTCACTGAGCATGTTTCTGATATATATATTTTAAATATATATATATATATATATGTGTATATATGTGTATATATATGTATGTGTATATATATATATATATATATATATATATATGTATATATATGTATGTGTGTGTGTGTGTGTGTGTGTGTGTGTGTATATATATATATATATATATATATATATATATATATAATATATATATTTTTTCATCAATATATTTTATTTATTTATTTTTTAAATGTATTATTATTATTATTATTATTATTATTAGATATTTTTTTCTTTTTAAATATTTTCTAAGTGATGTTTAACAGAGCAAGGAATTTTTTGCAGTACTTCTTTTTAGATATTTTTTTTACCTAAAATATAAGCTGTATTTAATTTTAAATCATTTAGTTTTTATAGTTTAATTTCTTTAGAATTATAGTTTTTTAATTTCAACTAAATTTTCTTTTTTTAATTTTTCTTGATTCTCTCTTGATTTTTCTTCTCTTTTAAATTTGTACTTAATATTTTTCCAACATAAATTTGGGTGTATAGTTTTTAGATATATTGTAAGTTAGAGTAAGTTAAATAATCTCCAGATTTGGCTTCAGTACTGACTAATGTAATGCATAAACACAAATATAATATTAAATTATTAATATTAATTATTAAATTTAATTAATTATAATTATTAAATTTAATATTATTGTATAGCTTCCTATTCAAAATTTGAATTTAAAAGAGAGATTTGTGAGGGGTGTACTTGCATATTTAAATGCAGAGACATTCATTTTTATTTGTGATTTATTTGTGCATGTATTATGTGCTTTATTTTTATCCGTAGATCATAATTAGGCATATCGCACTTTACTCTTTATAAAAACATTAAGATTGGATCTCTTTAATGCACCAGTGACAGATGCCCATCAGTATTGTTGTTTATATTTTGAAGGCCGTATGCATTTCTCCCCTTGTTATTGCTCTGTGTAGTCAAATGATGTTCCTGCTGCTGTTGCAGGAGTACTCTGAGTTCCAGTACAGACGGAGACACCGGCAGCGGCGACGAGGAGACCTGCTCCGACTGCACAGCCTGCGCAGCAACACTCCTGAACCACATGACTCCAGCGACGCCACCGCAGGTACAGCACTGCCTGAAACACAACACATGAACGAGCCACTGAACGACACTCATACTCACTCTGAAATATGTATGTGTTTGTGTTTATAGAAACACATGAGGGAGGCACTTCACAACGGCATGGCATCTCTACGGTAAATAATCTGTTTATACAAATGTTAGTTATATTGGTCACACACAGAGTCATACACGGTATGATATGCAGTGAAATGCTTAAGCTGGATTTAAACTTTCGCCTGGCACCTCACGAAACAGACAAGGCTTTTATACTTGCCACGTTAACCGTTGTGATATTCTTTAAAGGGCACATAGTTTACCCATTTTCTATGATTTAATATTAACATTATGGTTGTTCTGAGTGTGCCAGTTTAGGTTCAGTTCAACACACAGTTCAGATGTTTTTGTTATAATGTGTTCAAAAGTGTCATGTTGTGGGCGTGTACAAAGCTCGCTGTTTTAGGGGCGTGTTGCTTCACATGAAAATTAATTTCCCGCCCAACGTAACAAGGGGGCGGAGCCAAGAGCTCCCACGCTCTGTGTTTGCAATAGATAGGCAGACAGAGAAGTTAAGATCAGCATTCAGCCGTACATGTACGACTCGGACACAGACTAAGCAGAGAGTACAAAATCATTTGTGTCTTTGTATAGTCTCGGTGTACAAGTGCCAAGCTTGTACACCGAGACTAATAACCACACACACTGAATTACCTTTGACTGAGGCACTGAATGCGCCGTGACACCAGACACTCTTAGTGGTGCAGCAGAAACATGAAGTGTCCCGAATCGTCGCGCCACGCAGCGCCATGTATTCCAGAATTCTAAACACAGGCCTCCACCAGGGCAAACACAACGGCGCCGCGGCTGCCTAGCCGCCGACCCGAAGCTCCACAGCGTGCACCCTGACAGAATACCACGCCCAGAACTAAGAAATGCACGACGCCACACTGAGAGGCGCTTCTGGTGTGCTACCTGCAAGCAACTTTGTTATGACGCAACTCGCTTCTGCACCTAAGATCACAGGGAGCTTTTGTGTTTGCGAGAAATGAAAACGGCTGAAGTTTAAGGTAGACGCAGTGAAAAGTACACATGTTTACAAACCTACAAAAAAGGTACAAGCAATAATTCCGATTAGAGCGATAATGTGGAGAATATTGCAGGGTTCAACACTAAGGATTTTTTCTACTGGTCCGATCGGGTTCAGATTTTTACTTGCCCTGCCAAAATTTTCACTGTTCCCACCAAAGAAAACATAAAATTTTATAGCTATTTTTTACCCACATATTTTAAATAATGTGTCAAAAATAATGTCTATAATTATTAAATTTTTTTAATAATATTTTTAAAATGTTAATATATGTATAATGAGCAAAGTTATGTGTTAACAAAAGAGCAGGATGGAAAATGTGAAGGTATTTTATTTTAGTTCGAAATTATTTAACAAAAGGTGGCCTCAATCGGGCCAGTAATGATCCTGTCTACTGTCCCAAGCGTCTCTCACACTGGCCCCGGGCCATCGGGCAGTCCTTATTGTTGAGCCCTGTATTGATCTTTCGTTGAGTCCAATGAGCCTTACATCTAAAAATAGAGCAAGTATGTTCCTTTAGTGGTATTGCTTTGACACACACGCTGAAAATGGCAGACGCGAAACAACAAACTGAGGATATAATCGTGACGCGAGGCTGTCAATCAATATTGGTGGGCGGGGGGATCGCTCTCCTACGTCAAGTTGCGGTCGGTCTGAAAACCGCTCCAATTAGTCCACTGTTTTTATGTTAAATAAAAAAAAGGACTGTGTGTGTTTATATCACCCTAATATGACGATCTGTACACTATACTTACACACGTCCGTCCAAACAGCTTGAAAAGTAGATTTTTCACCATAGGTGCCCTTTAAAACGACAGGGGGTGGTCAAAAGAGACCAACTGTAAAATCAGATGGATAAACAGAGAAGTAGGAAGTTTCCGGAACTACGTCATATCATTAATATCGTTCAAGATTTTTATTGTATTTATACATTATTTTAATGATAAGCATTTTTATAATCATTTAAGATTTTTTTTAAATCAAACTTTGATGCATCACTTGCTTTTGTTCATATCTCAGACAGTTTTACCTTTTAACTTAAGTTAAATATTAATGACAAGAGAACATGGAACCAGGGTGGACATTTCAGCAAGACAATGATTCAAAATACCAAGCCAAGGAGACTCTTAAATGCTTTCAGAGAAAAAAAATCTAGCTGTAGAATGGCCCAGCCAATCCCCTGACTCCAATCCAATAGAAAAAACTAATGAAAGCTCACGAGACCCACAGAACCATCAAGATTTTTACACTGTCCATATGAAAAGTGTCTTTAAGCTGCAAAATCTAGTTCAATTCCATGTCAACAGCTCCTTTAGATATACTATTTCCAGGAAAAAAACATGTTCAATAGTTACTTTCCCCGCTGTAACACATACATAAATACAAAATTAATATTCGTACATTTAAAAAAATCTAAATATTGTAAACATTAACAGATTTAAGATGCTGATGATTGTTATGCCGAGTTCAGACTGCATGATTTTCAAAGTAGTCGTGTCACAGATGTTTTTACACTGCATGACTATCTGGGTTAGCGTTTCGTCGCTGCTTTGTTTACACTGCAAGATGGATCGGTGACAGGGACTTTCACATTGCATGACTTTACTATAGGAAGAATCGCCGACAACTTCGTCCAAACTACGTCTCACAGCCAAAAACACGTAGCATATCTTTTGTTATTAACTACATAATGAGAAAGAAGCCTTTAATGGGGTAGAACATGTACATGTTTGCTCACCTGGGTTTAAAGGGAATTAGCCATTTCTCCTCAACATTCATAATAAACTATTTTCTTTCTGTATGAAACGTCAAACAAACACAGTTGCTCCTGAGCCTAGTCAAACCTTGACTAGTTTTTCCTCCATTTCATGGGTCCAAATAAACCGAAAATGAGTGCTTTTAACTTCTCCCCCAGCCTCCCGCTGGCCTGCAGCAGGTATACACACACGCACACACAAGTGAATGCCGCTCTCTCATTGGCTGTAGGCGATCGCTGATGTTATTTTCAGTCAAAACTCAATTCACACGGCATGATTTGAATCAACGACAGCTCCAGATATTCAGCACCCCAAATATCTCACAGGCATCGGCGACTCATCGGCGATTCTCTCAGATCGCGTCTTTGATCGTTCATACTGTGTGATTGTCACTCACGTGCACGAGCAGCGATTTGCCTGTGATTTCAGGCATTTGTCGGCGATTTCTCAAAACCTGTCGGCGAGCCAAAATTCGGGGCTAAAATCACGCAGTCTGAACTAGGCATTAAACGTGTCATAACAGTCTTGTAAAAAGGGTCCACTGAGAATATTTGCATTCTTATCCCCCCCACCTCCTCAGGCACTTGGATCTCTAGATGAGGATGACCCCAATATTTTACTGGCGATTCAGCTGTCCTTACAGGAGTCCGGGCTGGCCTTGGACCCCGAGCCTCAGGACAGCGACGCCTCTGTTGGTGCCAGCGGCTCCTCTCTGCCCTCCAGACTGGACAGTGTCCCACAGACCTCAGATCCGCCGCGGGCGTCAATGAGCAGCTCTGAGCTCCTGGAGCTGGGAGACAGCCTTATGAGACTAGGCGACATCAGCAGCCGCTATACACCCTTTAACATCAACTCCTACCCCGATGCCTTGGGCACCGCCTTCAGCCCTAGTGACCCGGACTGTCTGGATCCCTCCACCAATGCCAACCTGCTGGGCAACATCATGGCCTGGTTCCACGATATGAATCCACAGAGCATTGCACTGATTCCCTCATCCGCTTCTGATGCAGGGAACGAAACGCACGCTTTAGGAGAGCCTGCAAAAGCCGAGCAGACTGAAGCGGAGAGTGCTGAGATGGAGAGTAAAGAGGGGGAGGTTTCGGAGTGTGTTGAAGATGCTAAAACGGAGGCTTCAGATCTCACGGTTTGTCCTGAAAGCAGTGCCGATCCGCAGGTAAACAGTCTATCTTTGGAGTGGGAGGAGGAAGTGCATCTAGTTTGAGGAGCGAGTGTCATTACGTTTACCAACTGAGTGCTCTTATTGTGCCAAAACACTACACGATGGAAGCGGAAGTGCTCGTGCTGTGATCTGAGACAGGCGTTGATTGTGTTGCACAGCGCTTTGGAAGAAAAGCGATCAGGTTTGTGCTCGTGGAAGTTCATGATTGGATCATTCACTAATCATATTTGTGTGTTTGTTTTTGCACATTCATCTGTAAGTTTGGTTCTTCTCTGCATTTAGCATCAAATTGTGGAAAAACTAACGTTGCGCGGACATAAAATCAGTTCTGGTGGCCTTAGACGAAATGTGTTTTCTTTGGGTCGAAGATGGAAGGGGTTTTCATGCATTACAAAATAAGGGCGTAATACAGCTTTACCTTCTCTGAGCAAAAAAAAGAAAAAGAAAGACGACTACCCATGCATTACCACCATCATCTACAGAAGACGTTTAATAGTGTGATCATCGTTTATATACTGAGCTATTTTAAAGAACAGGTATCATTTGACGACATGTATTAAAGACTTTTATTTTCATTATAATACTCAACACAGTACTCATAAATGCTCTTCAGGTTTAGCCAATGTCTGGTTTTGAGTTTTTAATTATTCAAAATCTAATATTTAGGTGACATGGTGGTTCAGTGGTTAGCACTATCGCCTCACAGCAAAAAGGTCGCTGGTTCAAGTCTCAGCTGGGTCAGTTGGCATTTCTGTGTGGAGTTTGCATGCTCTCTCTGTATTGGTGTGGGTTTCCTTCAGGTGCTCCGGTTTCCCCCACAGTCCAAACACATGCTTTGTAGGTGAATTGAATACACTAAATTGGCCAAAGTGTATGAGTGTGCGAATAAGTGTGCATGGGTGTTTCCCAATACAGGGTTGCAGCTGGAAGGGCATCCGCTGTGTAAAACATATGCTGGATAAGTTGGCGGTTCATTCCGCTGTGGCGCCTCCTGATAAATAAAGGGTCTAAGCTGAAGGAAAATGAATGAATGAATAATTTAGAGATGCAGTGAGATTTGCTTCGTTGCTTTAAATAAAAGTAAGATCAAGAGAAACATTTTACCTCACACACTTTTTGATCTTTTTTGTGCTCTTTTGGTTTCACGAATTCATTGTGGTGCCTGAAAAGTGAAGCCAAAACATTTTGCGTGCCCCCTGGTGGGTGGCTACAGTAAAGCTTTTCAATCCTGCCTTCTTCATGTAAACCAGGGGTCACCAAACTTGTTCCTGGAGGGCCGGTGTTCAGCAGATTTTAGCTCCAACCTTAATCAAACACACCTGAACAAGCTTATCAAGGTATTACTAGGTGTACTTTAAACATGCAGGCAGGTGTGATGAGGCAAGATGGAGCTAAACCCTGCAGGGACACCGGCCCTCCAGGACCAGGATTGGTGACCCCTGATGTAAACGAAAGGGTTTTGAGTAACAATGAATATATAATTAAAAGCCTACTTATTATTCTTAGTTATATCTAAATATAGGGCCAATGTTCTTGCTCAGTGGTTAGCACTGTCTCCTCATCGCGAGAAGGTCGCTGGTTCAAGTCTTGGCTGGGTCAGTTGGCATTTCTGTGTGGAGTTTGCATGTTCTCTCCGTATTGGCGTGGGTTTCCCCCAGGTGCTCAGGTTTCCCCCACAGTCCAAACACATGTGCTATAGGGGAATTGAAAACACTAAATTGGCCAACGTGTATGATTGTGCGTGTGTGAATAAGTGTGCATGGGTGTTTCCCAGTACTTGGTTGCAGCTGGAAGGGCATCTGCTTTGTAAAACATATGCCGGATAAGTTGGCGGTTCATTCCGCTGTGGCACCCCCTGATGAATAAAGGGTCTAAGCTGAAGAAAAATGAATGAATGAATAATTTAGAGATGCAGTGAGATTTGCTTCATTGCTTTAAATAAAAGATCAAGAGAAACATTTTACCTCACACACTTTTTGATGATCTTTTTTGGGCTCTTTAAGTCGCTTTTGGTCTCACAAATTCATTGTGGTGCCTGAAAAGGGAAGCCAAAACATTTTGAGTGCCCCCTGGTGGCTGAAAAGCTTTTCAATCCTGCCTTCTTCATGTAAACGAAAGGAATTTAAGCAACACAAAATTTTTTTTTAATAAATAATATATATATATATATATATATATATATATATATATATATATATATATATATATATATATATCTTTTTCTTGATTATGGTTTGCATTCATTATTCAGGTGTTTTAATTATATATCCAATGATACGAAAATAGGGGCGACGTGGTTAGCACTGTCGCCTCACAGCAAAGAAGTTTGCGGATTCCGGTCCCGGCAGGGTCTGTTGGCTTTTTTGTGTGGAGTTTGTATGTTCTCCCTGTGTTGGCAAAGGTTTCCTCCTAGGTGGTCCTAAAGGTCTTCATTAATTTCCGAATAAAGCTTGGGAGCGGTCGGTAACTAGTTTAATTTGCAATTTGCTGCATTTAGCTTGTTTGTTGCTGTGTGTTTGTGTGTTTGTGTGTGTGTGTGTGTGTGTGTGTGTGTGTGTGTGTGTGTGTGTGTGTGTGTGTGTTGCTTGGTGAACGTGTGTGTGTGTGTGTGTTTATACAGACAGCTTGTTATAGGCTGTCTGGACTCTGTATAGCTGGGCGGTTTTCGGTTATGTTCTCCCTCCCGCTCGTTAGCGAGAACGGTTTGGGCTAAAACCAGGCGGGAGCGGGATTCAAAATTTAGTCCCGGGCAGATCTCTACTACTGTGTCTCCCACAGTCCAAACACATGCACTATAGGTGAATTGAATAAACTAAATTGGCCAAAGTGTGTGTGTGTGTGTGTGTGTGTGTGTGTGTGTGTGTGTGTGTGTGTGTGTGTGTGTGTGTGTGTGTGTGTGTGTGTGTGTGTGCATGGGTGTTTCCCAGTACTGGGTTGCAGCAGTTATTATTGAAATGATCATTCCGGCTATAACTGAAATGTTTTGGCTTCACTTTCTTACTGTGAAATCCAAAAGCAAGCTGCCTGCTTTGAAAGTGACTTATTGTTCGAGTTGTTCTTTATCTCAGTGCTATTGAGCTGGACAAATGGGGCTTTTCTCCACCAAAATGTCACTGAAATTTCAAGTGAGGCCACTCTGTCATTCTCTGGAAATGATGCTGTGTGTGCGCCATGAGAGAAAGCATCATTTGTGTTACATTGGAAACTCATTCGTCAAATTCAACTGATTATGCATTATAATTGATTTTTGTGTCTTTCTCAGAAGAAAAAGGAATGTTTACATGCAGAAAAAAACATGTATGTGTGAATGCATCAATTACTGTGAAGCCATCAAGACCTGAATTTTTATTTTCTATATTCTTTGCCCATTTTCTTTTATTTTATCAATAGTTTTTTTTGTATTTATTTAGAAATGCTTATTTGTTGCACGAACAAAAAAAGAAAGTCACCATTAACCCACAATCAAGTGATTTTTAAACATTTATTTACTTCTTTCTTCTGTTGAACACAAAATACTTTTTTTAAGCTTATTTTTATTAGAAAATACAACATTGCATGGAGTACAGTACAGTGTAACAGTTTTTTTTTGCATGTTAGACCATCAATTTCTAGCTACCAAAATAGTTGTTAATTCATGAACAGAACAAAAAACATCAACTGTAGCAGAGCAACTGTGGGATCTTAAGACAATTCATAATGGAAGATTTCCTTTAGGGCATTAAATACTTCTACCCAATAGTTACTTAATTTAGGACACGACCACAGAATGTGAGTGTGGTTACCAATATTCTGTCCACAATTTCTCCAGCACTTGTTAGAGCAGGAAGGGTTCCATTTTGAAATTATTTGTGGAGTTCTGAAACATCCAGTCATAATCTTCCATCTGAATTCCCTCCAGATATTAGAATAGGTCACAAAATGTACTTCACTGCAAACTTCCTCACAAGTTTCCAGAGAAATTGTTCTATTCATTTCAGTCCCCCATTTCTCCTTTATCTGTAATGTGCTATTTGTATTCTTAGATAAGTATATTGAGTATAGGCATGGGTATAAGATTCTGATGGTATAATAACTTTTTATAATAATAATAAGACTTTTTTTTCTCCTTTTTAACTCAATATATTTTATTTTGGGAAACATTTAAAATATTTTGGAGCAGTGAATGTGTCAGACTGAATAATTTAAATGAATCATTGACTTCTGCAGTCTTCATTTATTTCAAAAACAGATTCATTTTACAAATTTAAAACGGCATATTTGGATAGCTTTTCTGCTGGAGATACTGCTGACCTAAAAAAACTACAAAAAAGTCATTAAAAATCTTACACATACCTTAGGAAATGAATAGCAGAAAATGTCGACGGTTTTAAAACCTTGACTTTTCCAAACCGTGGTATACCTTGAAAACGGTTATCGCCCCATGCCTAACTGAGTAACCTTTAGAAATTATTTTATTGGTCTCCAGTTAGTATATCTTTTAGAAACTCTTCCATCGTAGAAGGGTTTTTAATTCGTTCTAAATCATTACGTGTGTGAGGAAATGAGTTGTAAGTGTCTGAAAAATTCATATTTTGGGAGTGAAAACTCAATTCTTAATTGTTCAAGTGAATCAAGGGCATCCTTATGGAACATTTGAGTCCATATTGAGACCATTTTTTCAACCCAATATCAGTATGAAATCCTTAAGGTGTCCGATACTGGCTGAGGACGAAATATTCTTTGACATGCCAAATGATGTTTGTATGGTTCTCCATTAGGCATGGGCCGCTATAGGATTCTGATGGTATCCTTGGATAAAAATATGACAGTATCATGGTGTTATGATTACTATATGTTTTTTTTAAATGTCTGGCTAAAAAAACTAAAACTTTTTTCCCTTTTCAACACAAT
The DNA here is from genome assembly GCF_052040795.2 of Danio rerio. Lineage (NCBI taxonomy): Eukaryota > Metazoa > Chordata > Actinopteri > Cypriniformes > Danionidae > Danio > Danio rerio. Next base: position 46,452,944 of record NC_141039.2, read on the forward strand.
AGATTTTATTTTGGAGCAGTAAAGATGTTAGACTAAATAGTTCAAACAAATCATTGACTTTGGCTGTCTTCATTAGTTTCAAAAACACAGATTTATTTATGATTTAAAACGGCATCTTTGGAGATCTTTTCTGATGCAGATACTGTTGTCCTAAACAAAATGTAAATAAAAAATCTTACACCTATCTTAGGAACGGTACAGAAAATTGTGGTGGTTTTAAAACCTTGACTTTTTCCCCAACCGCGGTTGGGGAAAAAGTCAAGGTTTTAAAACCACCACAATTTTCTGTACCGTTCCTAAGATAGGTGTAAGATTTTTTATTTACATTTTGTTTAGGACAAAAACAGTTTACCTTAAAAACAGTTATCGTCCCTTGCCTATTCTCCATATTTTTAAAGTTATTTTCGTCCATTCTTAAAAGAAGATACTTTGAAGAATGTTGGAAAAAATCGCCAAAAATTCTATGGACGTTAATGGCTGTTTTTCCAACATTCTTCAGAATAATTTTTTTGTGTTCAACAGAAGAAAGAGTTTTTGAGTGAACTACCTTTTTTGAAAACGCAGAGACTGTATTCTTTTCATCCATCATTTAACATGCATTGATTGGTGTCGATTGCACATTTCACATAGGGATAGGGTTTTAAAATGTTGTTCAACATATTGTATGGCAGAAGAAATATTGTCCCTCACTCAAGAAATACATGTCACATGTAAATTTACTAAATGTAAATTTACACTCCTGAAAATGTGATCTCCTTTATTAACTTAACTATTGTGAGTACTACACACAATACCTCTAACATTCTGTGTTGTGTACTGTATATCACTGAGCTCATGAAAAAATATATACACAGTTAAAGTCAAAATTATTTACCTTCTGTGAGTTTTTTCCCCAAATATTTCTTAAATGATGTTTAACAGATTCAGGAATTTTTCACAGTATTTCTTATAATATTTTTTTCTTCAGGAGAAAGTCATATTTGTTTTATTTTAGCTATTATAAAAGCAGTTTTTAATTTTTTTTAAGACAATTTTAAGGTCAACATTATTAGCCTCCCTAAGCAATATTGTTTTTCAATTGTCTACAGAACAAACCATCATTATATATTGACTAGTTACCCTAATTAACCCAGTTAAGCCTTTAAATGTCACTTTAAGCTGTATAGAAGTGTCTTGAAAAATATTCAGTCAAATATTATGTACTGTCATCATGACAAAGATAAAATAAATCAGTTATAAGAAATGAGTTATTAAAACTATCATGTTTAGAAATGTCTTAATTAAAATCTTTAGTTAAACAGAAATAGAGGAGAAAAACAGGGGGCTAATAATCCTGACTTCAACTGTATATATGGATTTGTTTCTTCTTGAAGCAGTTCAGTGATAACAACAGAGGTTTTCCTGTTTTGTTTGTGTGCCGCCGAGACATAGCAAGTCATTATCTTCAATAACACTGGCGTTATATTATATGGTTCGCTGTGTTGTGTTCTGCATTTGTGGCCAAACTGATAAATCTGTTAAGCAACTATCAAAGCGTCTTTGCTGAGGGCTGATCACATCAGTTATATATGAGTTGCCTATTTTGTTTAATATTTAGTTTTTAAATTTTTTTTTTATTTAGATACAGTATGCGTTTTTGTTGCATTATTAAAGGGACAGTGCACCAAAAAAAAGACAAGTCACCATTTTAAGTTGCTTTTAAACATTTATGTGCTTCTTCTGTTGAACACAAAGGAAGATATTTTGAAGAATGTTGGAGAAAATTGACATCCATAATAAAAACAAAAACTACTATTGAAGCCAATTGCAACTTTTAGGATACCTTTGTGTGCAACAGAAGCTTTCTGGGTGAACTGCCCCTTTAAAAACACTAATATTGTTTTCATGCCACATTTAAATGAGTTTATTCAAGGAGTATTTCTATTTGAGCGCAGTTTGAGTTTTATAGGCATCAAATGTGCTATGATTTCATAAAAAGCAATTCATTTAAAATGAAACTCTGATGCCGATGATAAATCTTACAGTCTTTTAACCTGATTGTTAACCCTTTATAGAGAGCTCATTGATATGAGGTTTGTATATCAACTAATTTCGAGAAGATCACATGCTCATGATTGACCACAGCTGGTCCCGCATTAGCTATCTTATGATTTACCAGTCAGATGAATCCAAACGCACATAAATAACCAGATTTTATTACCTTAGTCATCTTCGCCTCGAAGAATCCCCCCCCATCCACTCCGGCTCCTCCATTTCCTAGATTAATCCAGGGTAGGCTGCCACGGCGATTTCAATAAACCAAATTGGCACAGTATGTAATGCCCCATTCACATGGGCCGTCAGTGTCAACGCTTCCCATTCACTTTGGGAAATTTTTGCCAAACTGCATTGCCGAAGTTGGGAAATTTTCAAGCGCCAACGGAAGCGTTAGCCAATCAGATCACTTTATGCAAATACCTCAGCACAGTAGCCGATTGCGGACTAATTTTATTGGCTGACGCTGCTATGACGATCGTGTCAGCCCCATCTTCAGACACACCCTCGGTCAAGCGCTGACGCTGAAACCCCGTGTGAATGCACGGTAAGTGTTTTAGCATTCACCGCATAGCCATATGCTGGTATAGTTGGCGGTTCATTCCACCATGGCAACCCCTAGTAATCAAGGAATATACTAAGCAAACAAATTCAGGGGAGTTCTTAATACCTACCTGAGCTAAAACTCCTCTCTCGCCCTGGAAACAGGAGGGAGCCCCGGGCTCGAGGATCTTCCAAGCTCAGGGCTCTCTCTCGAGATAGCATACCATGCTTTATAATCAATCAGCTAAGTGTAAACTCTTGAAATACTCACCCTGGAGTGTTACTGGTGGTTATTTACATACTTTCATCATTGGAAAAAAAAATGTAATCAACGTCAGTGAAGTTAACACATGGTTTTCCACCCATTAAAGGGTTAATCTAACTGTCACAAATACTGTAATTTAATTTTTATTACTGATAAGTAATTGTTGGAAGGTATTACATGATGTGAGAGAGAGATTTTTCATCCTTTTTATTATTATTATTATTTTTATTATTATATTCTACTGTGCTCATCAGTGTGCCTTTTTGTACCTTTAATTATTTATGTACATTAATTATGCCTAATTAATTTGTTGTTTGCTGTGTCAATCAAGTTCAATCAACTTTCCCCTCAAATCAAATCGAGAGTGTTTGGTTCATTTTGACAAGAGACTTTTGTTTTGTATTACACTGAACAGGTCGCCATGTTTTGGTTTATGATTTACTCTGTGAAGACATTAATATAAGTATAATGAAAGGTGAAAACGAATAGTTGGTGCATTTACTTAGATTTTTTTTATTATAGATATAAGACTTTTACATTTAATTTGTACTTTTTTGACTTTAGATGATTCACCTTTCTTTATAAGTGATGACTAGTTTTTACATCTAAACCTGAACGTTTTGTGTAGAAATGGATGGATTTTGCTTTATTTTTTTGTTTATTTTACTGAAGTGTTTTTGGTGGTGGTATTTTATATAAGTTAATTCAATTCTTTTGTTATTTTAAATGTGACCCTTTTCCTTGAATTGTCATTTGCACATTCATAGACTATACTTGATACATTCCCAGTTTGTATGATGTGTAGCCAGTAAACAGAAAGTATTGGAAAAGGTTTGCTCGGATTAAAAGGTTTTAAACTCAATCTTATTTGTTGTGGTTCATGGTAAAACTAACGCAACAGTGTACATGCTTTCCTAAAATTTCACGACAGTGAACGGCGCCCTCTAGAAGTTTAAGGGTCATTCTATCAGAAACATCAGAATCTATATAGAATAGATTTTCACTTATAAATAAATGTGACAGGGCCTGACTTAAGCTTGTCATCCTCAAAAAATCTTACAATTCAATGATAAAGCGCATCCTTGAACACTGTCAGCTTTTTCCCTGTCAAATGATGTCACTTTCAAGTCATAGCCTTAAACGTGTTTGCACACATTGTATGTTAAATTTAATGTAAATGTGACAGGACTGACAGAAACATGGGGACAATTGTAAATGTATTTGTATTATATATTTGTAGTTTTTTTTTTTATAATTTAATGTTTTTTTAATCAATTGATGTGGATTATAAAAACTTAAACTTCCTATTTCTAAATGTTTTTCTTCTAAATTACAGTTTTTAGTATTAGAAAACTATTAAAGCTGTAGGTTCAGTTGGGCTGAGGACAATGACAGAGTTTGTACAGTGTAAAGTGTTTTTAATAAAAAACACTTTACAGACATATTCCTCTACAGAACAACTCACAGATATCAAACATCAGAACATTTTAGAATTTCTTTGGGATGAAATACTTTTTATTCACTGTATCTGTTTTATTTCAGGGAAATAATGTATTTTAAATTATATTTTATTAGACACTAACGCAGACTTTTACTTTGAAAAAATACGAACTCTTCCTGAGCAAGACTTTTATTTTGAAGTTCACTTTCGTCCACCGGAAGTTTTTTTATTTTTTTATCATGGTAAAACATACGGGACCTATCATTCATTGTTTTAATAATGAAGGATCTCTATTTAAGGTTAAAGTAAGGGTCATATTGTTTCAAAATCGCATTCGTTGATACATGTAGACTGTATTCGCTTTTTCAACTGAAAAAATCCAACGGTTTACGTCAGAGATAGCTGCAGGAGCGTTGTCTGGTGTTAGCAAACATGCCTCTTGGTTTAAAACCATGCTGTGCTGTGTGCAAAACACAAAGTTCTTCCATGTGGAAAAAGGGAAACCAGGGGGAAATTCTGTGTAATAGCTGCACTGGTAAAGCTGTAAGCAGCGGCGGCTCCGGAGCTTCTGCTTCTTCCACCATCCAGCAGAATAATGGCGGAGGGAAACAGGTACGAAAGCTGTTTTAATTAATAACATTTCTTTAACTGCTAACGTACATTTTAATCAACAGTGTGGCTGGCTGGTTATACATTGTTATGGTGTTTGTACTTAGATTTTAAATCGGTGTGTTCATGTATGTTTTTTTTCATTGAGGTAAGGTTTTATTTTCACTTGAACGTTAACGTTACCTCAATGTTTTAATACACTGCAAAAATGCGTTTCTTACTGTCTTGTTTCTGACTTAAACCTAGTCGAAATATCTAAAAATTGTTAAATCCTGAAGCGTTTTCCTGAAACAAAAACAAAATATGTCGTGTTTTCAGAAATAATTAGTAAAAACTAAGTGTATTTTACATTAAAACAAGCAAAGCAGTCGTTGGTAAGCAAAATAATGTTGATTTCTGCTTTGTTTTTTAGGGAAAACTCACTTAATTTAGAATAATTATTTCTGAAAACGAGACAATTTTTATTCTTTTAGATATTTTTGTCTATAAATAAGACTAAAATAAATCTACGTTAGAGAGTAATATCTTTTGCTGTGTAGTACTGTGACTTTGAAAGGCGCTATAAATAAATTTTACTGATATTTTCTAAGATTTATTTTAATCATATAGGCATATACAATAATTATAATGTATGTACTTTTGGATGAGACTTTATTTTACAAGCATTATTTATTCCAATATGTTTTTATTTTTTAAATATATACACAGTTGAAGTCAGAATTATTCGCCCCCTGTTTATTTTTGTTAAAATAAAAATGCCCCCATTTTCTGTTTAACAGAGAGCAGATATTTTTCAGCACATTTCTAAAAATACTTTTTTAATATGATATTGATATTTTAATAGCTTATTTCTAATAACTGATTTATTTTATCTTTGCCATGATGACAGTAAATAATATTTGACTAGATATTTTTCAAGACACTTCTATACAGCTTAAAGTGACATTTAAAGGCTTAACTAGGTTAATTAGGTTATCTAGGCAGGTTAGGGTAATTAGGCAAGTTATTGTATAACGATGATTTGTTCTGTAGACTATCAAAAAACAATATATATATATATATATATATATATATAAAGGCTAATAATTTTGACCTTAAAATGGTGTTTAAAAAATTAAAAACTGTTTTTATTCTAGCTGAAATAAAACAAGACCTTCTCCAGGAGAAAAAATATTATCCGACATACTGTGAAAATGTCCTTGCTCTGTAAACGTATTTAAAAAAGAAAAAAATTCAATAATTGGAATAATTCTGACTTAAACTGTATGTATTTTAAACATATTTTTATGGTAAGTTTAATATATGGACAGTATTTCTAAATGAAACCACTTGTGTTTTCTCTTTTTCTTTGCAGTCCAAACAGGAAATACACAGACGCTCTGCTAGGTTAAGAAGCACTAAGTATAAAGCACCGGCATCTGAAAAAAAAGTCTCCACCAAAGGAAAAGGAAGACGACATATATTCAAACTGAAAAATGTGAGTTTTATTCAGGTTTATTTTTCCTTGGTGGTGTCCTTTTCTTACACATGAAATGTACACTCTCTGGCCACTTTATTAGGTACACCTTACTAGTACCTGGTTGGACCCTCTTTTGCCTTCAGAACTTCCTTAATCCTTCATGACATAGATTCAACAAGGTAATGGAAATATTCCTCAGAGATTTTGCTCCATATTGACATGATAGCATCACATGCTTAAGATGCTCTATTGCACAGGTGTCAAACTCAGTTCCAAAAGGGCAGCAGCTCTGCACAGTTTAGTTCCAACCCTAATTAAACACACCTGATCAAACTAATTGAGTCCTTCAGGCTTGTTTGAAACCTACAGGTAAGTGTGTTGGAGCAGGGTTGGAACTAAACTGTGCCGGGCTTCGGCCCTCTAGGAATTGAGTTTGACACCCCTGCTCTATTGGATTGAGATCTGGTGATTGAGGAGGTCGTTTGAGTACAGTGAACTCATTGCCATGTTCAAGAAACCAGTCTGAGATATTTCATGCTTTATGTGCATTATCCTGCTGGAAGTAGTCAACAGAAGATGTGTACACTGTGGTCATAAAGGGATGGACATGGTCAGCAACAATACTCAGGTAGGCTGTGGCGTTGACATGATACTCAATTGTTACTAATGGGCTCATAGTGTGCCAAGAAAATATCCCCCACACCATTACACCACCAGCCTGAACCGTTCATACAAGGAAAGATGGGTCCATGCTTTCATGTTGTTGATGCCAAATTCTGACCCTTTTTTTGCACCCACAGAACTGCCGCTCACTGGATATTTTCTCTTTTTCAGACCATTCTCTGTAAACCCTAGAGAGGGTTGTGTGCGAAAATCCCAGTAGATCACCAGTTTCTGAAATACTCAGACCAGCCCATCTGGCACCAACAACAATGCCACGGTCACAGTCACTTAGATCACCTTTCTTGCCCATTCTGATGCTCGGTTTGAGCTGCAGCAGATCATCTTGACCATGTCTACATGCCTAAGTGCATTGAGTTGCTGCCATGTGATTGGCTGATTAGAAATTTGCTTTAACGAGCAGTTGGACAGGTGTACCTAATAAAGTGGCCGGTGCATGTACCATATTTTAGTTTGATGTAATGTAATTATTTCATATTTTGTAGATTATTTATATTATATTATAGATGACATTAGTTTATTTATGAAGCACATTTTTGGGAACAATAGGTTTTCACCGAATGCTGTACAGCAGGGCTGGCCAACCCTGTTCCTGGAGATCAACCTTCCTGCAGATTTCAGTTGCAACCCATATCCAACACACCTGCCTGTAATTATCACGTGGTGTTCAGGTCCTAATTAATTGGTTCAGGTGTGTTTGATATGGGTAGCAACTGAAATCTGCAGGAAGGTGGCTCTCCAGGAACAGGGTTGGCCTCCCCTGCTGTACAGCTATGAATGCAATAAAATCAAAATAATTATAATAAAAAAATTATGAAATTGAATACGATGGTATAAAAAAGGTGAATGAAATAGGATAAAACAACAGCTCTCACACAGACTAAGACTTGAAAGCAGAAAGTCTTTGGGTCTTTCTAACATGCATAGGCAGACTATTCCAAAGTCCCGCTACTGCAGATTCATGTTTTGCATTATTGTATAATAAAAAATTATTTTATACTATATAATCCATTTACTACCTGTTTAGAATTTGAGCATTTACCTGATAATTTAATTTCCAGCTTCAAATGTTAAATGCTGCCTGAATTTTTCATCCGTCTCCTGTATGTGTAGGTTCTGTAATTTCACTATTATAGCATTCAATAGTTCATTTTCATTGCTTTTAGAGTGAATTAAAGGAACGTAAACAAAGGAGGCCGAGAAAGATGCTCGTTTTAGAAAAAAAAAATTCAGACGGGCTTTTGCATCTGAACTCTTCATATAGAATTTTTTCTGCACAAATAGGTTTTATTTTAAAAGCTTTGAACCTATATAAATTATATTCTAAATATAAGGTTGATATCTAAAAAGATCACTAAAATTTAGTTTGAAACCAAGTGTTTCTGCTGGACGAAATTAATTTATTATTAAGTTTCAGTTTTTCTGGATTATTTAATCTCTTCTGAGCTTTTTTGTGGTTATTTTTGTGTTAACATAAGTTACTAAATAAAAAAAGAAAGTTTGATACTGAATTTAAAAAGAAAATCAAAAATTAAAACATGACAAAAAGGCATGACTGGCATTTATGCAGTAAAATCCAAAAGGTATACAGCTGTTTTCACATTATTCTATCATTTTCTATTTGGCTTAGTCCCTTTATTAATCAGGGATTGCCACAGCGGAATGAACCGCCAACTTATCCAGCACATTTTTTACGCAGCGGATACCCTTCCAGCTGCAACCCGTCTCTGGGAAAAATCCCCACACACTCATTCAAACTCCGGACAATTTAACCTACCCAATTCACCTGTACTGCATGTCTTTGGACTGTGGGACAAACCGGAGCACCCGGAGGAAACCCACGCAAACGCAGGGAGAACATGCAAACTCCACACACAAACACCAATTGACCCAGCTGAGGCTCGAACCAGCAACCTTCTTCTTGCTTTGAGGCGACAGCCGCTGTGCCACTGTGTCGCCCTGTTTTCACATCAGTATAGCATGATTTTTGTGACACTGTTAAAGCCATTATTAATATTTTTATTACTGTGAGGGTTAGGTTTAGGGTTAGGATATGAATAGATGTTAATAAAATATATTTTAATGTGTAATTTAATAAATAATTTGAATAATACTCTGTATGATTACTGTTTTTATACTGCTTTTAGGGTTGGGATATGAGTACATGTTAATAAAATACAATTGAATGTGTAATTTAATAAAAAAAAGAATAATACTCTGTTTACAGTTTTTATATTACTGTGAGGATTGAGGTTAGGGTTGGGTTTGAGTAGGATGTTTATAAAATACAGATAATGAGTAATTTACTTACTAATTTATCCCTTGTAGCAACAACCCATTTATTCTTCTTTCCTCTTTACATACACTAGCCTATAAAAGCACCAGAGTCGGTTTCAACGATCATCACATCAGAGTCCATGTTTTACAAGGTAACAGTTTTAAATGAATATTCACAGTGTTTTTCTGTCTGCCACTTTCTCTCCACTAACACACACACTTGTTGTTTTCAGGGCATCTATTATCAAATAGGAGATGTCATTAAAGTGATAGACGAGGATGATGGTAAACCGTATTACGCACAGATTCGGGGATTCGTCCAGGATCAGTACTGTGAGAAAAGCGCTGCGTTAACTTGGCTGATCCCAACACAGGCCAGTCCTCGAGATCGATTTGATCCAAGCACATACATTGTTGGTAAGCAGATACACAAATATGTATGAAATTATATTGTTTAGTTTCCTGCTGGCAAACTTAATGCTCTCAAAAGTGTCATTTAATTATATTTATCTCATTTATTTATTTTCATTCATTCATTTTCTTTTTGGCTTAGTGCCTTCATTAATCTTGTGTTGCCACAGCGGAATGAACCGCCAACTTATCCAGAATATGTTTTATGCAGCGAATGCCCTTCCAGCTGCAACCTATCAATGGGAAACACCCATACATTCTCATTCACATGCATACACTACAGACAATTTGGCTTATCCAATTCTCCTATAGCGCATGTTTTGGATTGTGGGGAAAACCGGAGCACCTGTAGGAAACCCACCACGTCGCCATACAGATAATAAAATTTAAAAAATCAATTCTGTATTTAATGGGCAACCAGTGAAGAGCATAAAAAATAGGAGGTGTTGATACTTGCAGGTGGCAGAAAGTAGTCTAGCAGCTGAGAGAGTACTTAGTACCAGCTGCAGATGAGAGAGAGAGAAGACTGAGAAATACTATTTATAGTTATCTAGAACTAGTTTATATGTTATACTTTACCATTTATACACAAATTAACTAGTTTCTAAACATCTGTCAGTTAAATGCATTTAACTATTTAAAATAAAACTGAATATAATAATAATATATATATATATATATATATATATATATATATATATATATATATATATATATATATATATATATATAAGTGCAAGTCAGAATAAGTGTATCAACAATGATGTTTGTCTAGGGCAAATAGAATTTTAAGGGATCCAACCCACCCTGGCTATAGTCTGCTCATGCCATCAGGCAGGCGCTACCAAAGCCTGTGTGTTTCATTTTAGCACTGATTGATGACCAAACATTTCATTTAAGATGTTATTTGAAACATTCAATTAGAAATGATGCTTTATATGTACAGTAAAGTCAAAATGATTAGCTCTCCTGTGAATTTTAGTTATTTTTTCTTAACTATTTCTCAAACTATGTTTAACAGAGCAAGGGATTTTTCACAGTATTTCCTATAATATTTTTCTCCTGGAGAAAGTCTTAATTTGTTTTATTTTGCCTAGAAATAAAGCAGTTATACATTTTTAAAAATCATTTTATGGTCAAAATTATCAGCCCCTTTAAGCTATATTTATTTTTTGATTGTCTACAAAACAAACCATCGGTATACAATGACTTGCTTATTTACCATAACTCCCCTAATTAACCTAATTAAGCCTTTTAATGTCAGTTTAAGCTGAATACTAGTGTCTTAAAAAATATCTAGTGAAATATTATGTACTGTCATCATGGCAAAGATAAAATAAATCAGTTATTAGAAATGAGTTTTTAAAACTATCTAACTTCTAACTAACTCCTTTCCATTAAAGAGAAATTGGGGAAAAATAAACAAGGAGGGCTCATAATTCTTTAACAGTATATAAATAGTCTTTCACAAACACTTTTTTTTTTGTGTTTAGGCCCTGAAGAGGACTTGCCGAGAAAAATGGAGTACCTGGAGTTCGTCTGTCACGCCCCGTCAGAATACTTTAAATCAAGAAGCTGCCCGTTCCCCACATTACCAGTTCGCCCAGAGAAAGGCTACGTCTGGACTCATATAGGACCAACTCCTGCTGTGGCCATCAAAGAGACTGTAGGGTGACGTTAATCATAAAACACTCCACCTTCAGACTGAACTCAAACTTTTATATTCACCACTCTTTCACAAACACTGCTTTCATGCTCTGATTATGATATTGGCCTTTAAGTATTTTGGGAAATTGAAATGTACTGAATATTTGAGCTTCAGAAATCCTGATTTATCAACGAAAACAGAAGCCACTATATATAGGTCAGCCAATGAAAAACTAGAAAAGGCAAATACAAAGTTCATTTGTAGCCCATTCTGAGAGTTAGTAATATTGTAATATTATTATCATGCATAAAGTCATTCAACACGTTTTGTACTCCTACATGTCTCCTCTGAGCTTCCAGAAAGATTTGCCTGAAAGCAGATTCCAGCATTTGATTTAATTTGATCTGAAAGAGGAAAATATTTTTGCATCAGTCTTATTGAGTGAAACATTATTGTGTTCAGTTTTAAGATTGTTTTAGGAACTGTAAAGATCATTCTTAAACTTGGGACATTATCCCAGTGTCTGTAGTATTTTCATTTCAACATGGATCAGATCTTCCTCCTTGAGTATGGCATTACTCATGTTTTAGCCTGATCAACAGAGACTAGAGTTGGAGGAATGGTTCTTTATTTGCAGAGACCTGTCTATTACAATAAACACATGAATTGGTGCTGTAATAATGTAATGATAATTCTGTCTGTCCAAAAGTATTAAATATAGATTATTTCAAAGACATAAGGAAGATGATCGTGCAGCTCTGCTTATCATTGAGAGCCACAGACAAAACTGCTGTAGATTTAATAGGAAAACCACCCAGCAAACAATTAAGAGTTCAATAGACATCTAATAGACATCTAAACGTAGACAGCTTGGCTAAAACAAGGCTGTCAGTAAAAATCTAATAGACATCTAAAAATAGCCCAAAACTAGACTAGTGTTCAATTAGACAGATTAGACAGACTTTATATGTGTGGTCATTCATGTCTGTTTATTTGATGACTGGTCTAGTTTTGACCTATTCTCTGACATCTAATAGACAGCCCAAATTTAGCCTTGTTTTAACTATGCTCAAAACCTCTATTAGACATCTATTTGACACATAAATGTTTGCTAGGCAATAATTAATTCTACATCTTATTAATAAAGTGACTCAATGGAGGAATTGGTGTACAACCTGAAAGTAAAATGAGAAGTCTCTTCTCATCGAGAATTCATTTATTTAATTAAATATACAATAAAACGTAATATTAAATATGATAGAAATGTATATCAGTCATTCATAGCTGGTATTGTTAACATATGAACTGATTCTATGAACTCTCTGAGGTTAAATGGCTAAATTACATTTTAGGGGACTTGAATCATCAAAATTGTCTTTAAAAAATAATAACTTGAAATAAAAATCTTGAAGTGAAGCTTGGGGAACTTGAATTGAGGGAATTCAGCACTTCTTTAGTGTGATTATAGCAGCTTTTCCTGCTGGAACTGCTTATATCTGCATTTTTCCACTCATGACTACAATTTTTGCAAATTATGGGCTGCATTTCCAGCTTATGGAAGTTCTTTTTAGAAAAACTGAAACAAATCATTTCAAATAACCATGTTTCATATGTGTCACTTTTTCATCATGAATATAATGCTGTGCTTGTAATTAGTACATTAAATAATATCACAGTCATATCTGTGGCTTATCTGTGTGTTGTTCATCCAGATCATTTTTATTTTAATTCCCCACGATTCAGTAATGTCAGTGATATTGCAGCAGGAAGACTTGATTCTTGTCTTGAGTTTTGGGATAATTTGTCTGCTTAAAATAACACCCAGTGTTGCCAGATTGGGCGGTTTCCCGGATGCTCGCCCCCACTCCAATGTGTTCTTGAGACCGCCACAATTATTACACCTTGTACCCAGTTTATACAGTATGTGTATATATTTATATATATATATGTGTGTGTGTGTGTGTGTATACAGTTGAAGTCAGAATTATTAGCCCCCTTTGATTTTTTTTTTCCCTAATGATGTTAAACAGAGCAAGAAAATTTTCACAATATGTCTGATAATATTTTTTCTTCTGGAGAAAGTCTTGCGTGTTTTATTTCAGCTAGAATAAAAGCAGTTTTATATTTTTTAAACACCATTTTAAGGTCAAAATAATTAGCTATATTTTATTTCAATTGTTTACAGAACAAGAGATCATTATACAATAACTTGCCTAATTCCCCTAACCTGCCTAGTTAATCTAATTAACCCAGTTAAGCCTTTAAATGTTACTTTAAGCTGTATAGAAGTGTCTTTAAAAATATCTAGTCAAATAATATTTACTGTCATCATGACAGATAAAATGAATCAGTTATTAGAGATGAGTTATTAAAACTATTATGCTTAGAAATGTGTTGAGAAAATCTGCTCTCCGTTAAACAGAAATTGGGGAAAAAAATAAACAGGGGGGCTAATAATGCTGACTTCAACTGTATATATGTATATATAATCTCAAAGTTTAACAGATGTTATACATCCACCATTATTACATGAGTTCTGGATGTACGAATTACATTAAAATGTTTCCACTGAAACTGTTTTCATTCAAAATGGCCTCTCAGCTGAGCTCTCCTCCATGACATCATGATTAGAACTCTGCACTGCTGTTCTAAACTGATGTTCTGACTCTCGAGCGCTGTTGGTGTGTTAAGGAGTGAACTGATCGACAGCTACTTTCGTGTCTTTCAGTGTTTTTTGACGACTTTTGAATTGAGTGACAGCATTGACTGTTCATAATGTCACTGTTTACCAGTGTATTTCGGCAGCTGTCTGCATGTTTTACACCTTCATGGGGCAGAAGGCTGAGCCCTCAGATCGCTGATATAGGTGCAGAGGCAGGAGAAAGCAAGGCCATGTCCACACAGAAACACCGCAAGGTGAAGTCCCATCATGGACACAGACCGGGCAAAGAGGGAGAGGGTCTGAAAGACCAGGCTGAAGAGGAAAAACAAGCTCTCAGTGCTGAAAACATACAGAGCACCGAGAGAGAAGGTGAGTACCCGTCTGCCAAGATAAGAGAGTTGTTTTGTTGTAGTTGTGTTTACATTGCAGCCTCTCGGGTTTGTACACGAGATTAACGACAGAGCAATAGCGTCAGTTGCAGCAGATTGATTTTACGGCACTAGCTAAACTTTCTGACACCTTTACAGCACTCATGTACATTTCAAATCAATACAGGCCACGACTGAACATGGAGGATGATCTGTAAGAGGCAGTCTCCAAAATTAAACCAAGAAAAGACTTAAATATTGTGCCCAGCAGTCTCATTAGGTGAGGTTAATATTAAATAATAATCAAAATAAATAAATGATATGGTTGTTAGACTGCTGCTCTTTTTGTGTTGTCAATATGCTTGTGTTTATATAGACCGATTGGTTTATAAGAGTGTTGTGTGCAACGTTTGTATGATTATAACCACTTCTGAAAATAGTGGGGGTCACGAGTCATTGGCGCTGTTATTTTGGGGGTCCCGGGCTGAAAAGTTGAAGAACCCCTGCCTTAAATGACCGATACTAATAACTGTTTGATGAAAATAAAAAGAGACAAAAATAATAAACAATATTTTCCTTTATTCCAACAGGAGGAAACGGAGAATCTGGAGGAAAGAAAAGAAAGAGGAGAAAGCTGAAAAACAAAAAGACTCTTCCTCTTCCTGTAGAGGTCAAACCTCTGCCAGCTCCAGCCTGTTTCTCCTCCTCCCCTCCAGTTGGAGATCAACCTGAACATCCAGATGTCCTCGCTCTCCCAGCTGCTGGCCTCAAACCTCTGCTGAAAGACAAAGAGTCTCTTCCTCGTCTTGTTGAGGTCAAACCTCTGCCAGCTTCAGCCTGTTTCTCCTCCTTAACACCAGTTGGAGATCAACCTGAACATCCAGAGGTTCTCGTTCTCCCAGCCTCTCACCTCAAAGCCTTGTCACCTCTCTCAAACCCAGCATCCCGTCCTCAATCGCCTGTTGAGGAAACTGGTGAGGTGCTGCCAAGCTCAGTGATCCAAGTGGCTCCATGTGTCTCTCCAGAACCAGTCCTCCTTCCCCTCCAGAGCTCTTCTGAGGTGGCTTCTCTGTGCTCGATTCCTTCATTCAGTGAGCCGTCTCTCCTCCAGAGTCCTCCTGAAACGCTGCCGATTCCTCCAATCTTTGCGTTTGACGAGGTGGTGTCTCTTGTAAAGCCTCAAGCATCTGAGTGTTCTCCCTCTTCAGGCCTCATGCTCTTTGACTTTGAGGATGAGGAGCTTGAATTCATGGAGTACACGGAGGAAGACATAGAAGCTTTCTATGAGTCTGAAATGAAGCCGAGGCGGATGGCGGCTTGGCTGGAGCAGGAGGAAGTGACGGAGGTCCAGAAAAATGGAGGAAAGGGAGCCTCGCAGGTCATACAAAACCCGCTGAATGAGGTGTCTCGTGATGAGGCGTTTGAGGAGCTCCTGATTCAGGCGTTCTGCACCGGGCCTCCTGTGTACACCGAAATCAAGAGCAGGAAGAAGCCAAAGAGGAACGGCCCGCTGGTTCTGTTCAGCTTGATGGAGGAGAAGGTGAAGAAAAAGCAGGAAAAGAAACTGCGTAAGGAGGAGGAGAGAAATGAGAGAAATCTCCTGCGGGAACGCTACAGAAATGATCCCAAACTCAAACACTTGTGCATCAATAAGCACAATCCCAACTTCTGCTGGTCCTGAAGCGGATCACCGTCCCTCCCTGACACCTCCTCACACCTTTACCCTACTGCACATTCCTGCCTGTAAATAAAAGTGTGCATAGCAAAGCTGAATGTTTCATGACTCTTTCTTATCACTGCAAGTTTTATTTCTAATGCACTGGAAGAAATATATCTCAGCATATATGACTAATAATTCAATTCAGATTTTCTATGGGATGCTTTACAGTATTATATTGTGCATACACATTAGATTATCTAGTCTGGAGCTAATCTAACCAAATAACTGGAAATAACAGTCCAGAAATGTGTCCAAATTTATGAGTTGGGGAAAAATATGAAATAAAAATGAGCAAAAATCAAGAGAAACAAAAAATATTTACTATTTTGTTGAAATTATGTAGTTTGCAGTATTTTGCATGAATTTAAATGTGTTATTTTTCTTTTTCTAAAGATATTCAGTGATTAAAATATAATTTTAATAAATATACCTGTTTAATAAATCTGTTTTGTTCAAATGCACAAAAATGGATTACCTACACTCGCCGGCCACTTTATTAGGTACACCTTACTAGCTCTGGGTTGGACTCCTTATGCCTTCAGAACTGCCTTAATCCTGCTGCAGTTCAAACCGAGTGAAGAGTGAGGAAGAAAGGGGATTTAAATGACTTGAACAAGGCATGGTTGTTGGTGCCAGTATTTCAGAAACTGCTGATCTACTGGGATTTTTACGCACAGCAATCTCTAGGGTGTACAGAGAATGGCCTAAACAAGAGAAAATATCCAGTGAACAGCAGTTCTGTGGGCGCAAATGTCTTGTTGATGATGTTGTGCAAAATATTTTCTAAGTCAAAGTTTAAAAAAAAATAAAGTCTGAGATCTCCGAAGTCTTTAGGCAAAGCAGTTTATTGTTACAGCATCAGTAACAACAGAGACGGGTCGATCGAGTGTGTGATGAGTATAGGCTAGCACACAGTTTAATTACACTTCTTTGTCTAAACACTCCACCCAGATTTACACATTAGCACACCTCCATTAGCTTCTCCACTAATAGGATCTCAGCTCTCCCAGATGCTCCCTACCCATGGCCAGTTGAGTAATGTCTTTACCCCCAGTAGAATCACAGGTTTTCACAGGGATCCTACCCATGACCACTAAGGTCTTTCCTTCCTACTTCAAATGTGGCAATTCAGCAAAATCAGTGCTCAACTATATATCTTGTTCACTGTACAGTGAGCTGTCAACTGTAAGTTCAGCTGAAGTTCACGGGCAGTTTTAGGGTCATCATATTTTGGAAATCGTTGCAGCTGAGCATGGGTGCATGTCTGAGTGTGCAGGTGTGCATGATCATGAGTCACACATGAAACAGAACGCCCTTATGACCTTACTTCCATCATTCTGTTCCCATTATGTTACTCTCACATCCTGCTCTTTTAATTCTTTTCCTGTTTCCGGCTGTGTTTGCACACTTTGTGTTTCTCATCACACTACAGTCTGCTTGAACATGGCTTCATCATAAAAGTAAAAAGCTCAAACATACAAAGCATCATAATAATAATGCAGTGGAAAGTAATGTGATCATCAGAAATTCATCAATACATCAATAAGTTTCTCAATAATGTCAGAGGAGAATGGCCAGACTGGTTCCAGCTGATAGAAAGGCAACAGTAACTCAAATAACATCTTGTGTGTGGTGTGCTGTCTGGCGCAATATGGCTGCCACCATGTCATCCAGGTGGATGCTGCACACTGGTGGTGGATGAGGAGATTCCCCCTATTGTGTAAAACACTGAGTGTCCAGAAAATCGCTTCATAAATGTAAGTTATTATTATTATTATTACTATTATTATTATTATGACTAATAACCATTTGTTACAACCGAGCTCTGGAGAAGAGCATCTCTGAACACACAGCACGTCCAACCTTGAGGCAGATGGGCTACAGCAGCAGAAGAACACCCAGGTGACACTCTTGTCAGCTAAGAACTGGAAACTGAGGCGACAATTCACACAGGCTCACCAAAACTGGACAATAGAAGATTGGAGAAACGTCGGCTGGTCTGATAAGTCTCGATTTCTGCTGCTACATTCGGATAGTAAGGTCAGTTTCCATATACGTATATATATTACATGATCAGAAATTGATTGAGGTCATGTCCATGTGTTTTGTGATTAATTGATGAATTGATTATTGGGACTAGCCAAGGGCTGATATAAGATTGTAATTGTAATTTTATAAGCAACTCCTGATAACTTCCAGCCATGGCTGTATCCCTTCTTACAGCAACCCTTATTCTTCTGTCTTGTTTACATACACTGGCCTATAAAAGCACCAGAGTCGGTTTCAACGATCATCACATCAGAGTCCATGTTTTACAAGGTAACAGTTTTATTGAATATTCACAGTGTTTTCTGCCTAGCACCCACTAACACACACTTGTTGTTTTCAGGGCATCTATTATCAAATAGGAGATGTCATTAAAGTGATAGACGAGGATGATGGTAAACCGTATTACGCACAGATTCGGGGATTCGTCCAGGATCAGTACTGTGAGAAAAGCGCTGCGTTAACTTGGCTGATCCCAACACAGGCCAGTCCTCGAGATCGATTCGATCCAAGCACATACATTGTTGGTAAGCAAATACACAAATATGTATGAAATTATATTGTTTAGTTTCCTGCTGGCAAACTTAATGCTCTCAAAAGTGTCATTTAATTATATTTATCTCATTTATTTATTTTCTTTCATTCATTTTGTTTTTGGCTTAGTGCCTTCATTAATCTTGTGTCGCCACAGCGGAATGAACCGCCAACTTTATTTGCATTGTTTGTTTGTTTGCTTTATTTATAGAGCACATTTGAAAACAAGAGATGTTGACCAAAGTGCTTTACAAAATGACCAGCATACAAAATCTATACCTATATATAAAAATTAAGCAAAATTATATACAACAGATTAAAATTAATTAATTACAATCAAAGGCAAGAGACAGAAGGTGATTTTTTAGATGAGACTTAAAAGCACCAAGTGAAGAACATGACTGGATCTGTAAAGGCAGACCATTCCACAGTCGGGGGGCTGCAGCAGAAAAAGCCCTGTCACCTCTTGATTTCAACCGTGTTTTGGGGACAACTAGCTGATCTTGTTTTTCGGACCTGATTGGCCTCAATGAAGTGTGCCAGTGAAGAAGCTCAGAGATGTAAATCGGTGCCAGACCATTCAAACTTTTAAAAACAAGTAGCAATAACTTATATTGAATTCTAAATTGGACTGGGAGCCAGTGAAGAGATGATAAAACTGGTGAGATACTAGAGAATTTCTTTTGTCCCAGTTAAAAGCCTAGCAGCTGCATTTTGAACCAGCTGCAGGCGTGCTATTGATGCCTGTGAAACTCCTGAATACAAAGAGTTACAGTAGTCCAGTCTGGACATGATAAAAACATTAATGACAGTTTCCAGCTCTTTAAAAGAAAGAAAAGGCTTCAATTTGGCAATGTTTCAGCTGCAACCCATCAATGGGAAACACCCATACATTCTCATTCACACACATACACCGTAGACACTTTGGCTTCCCCAATTCTCCTATAGCGCATGTGTTTGGATTGTGGGGGAATCCGGAGCACCCGTAGGAAACCCATACCAGCAGGGAGAGAACATGCAAACTCCACACAGAAATGGCAACTGACCCAGCCGGAGCTTGAATCAGCAACCTTCTTGCTGTGAGGCGATCGTGCTACCCACCACGTCGCCATACAAATAATAAAATTTGAAAATCAGTTCTGTATTTAATGAGTAACCAGTGAAGAGCAGATCAAATAGGAGGTGCTGACTCTTACTTGCAGGTGGCAGAAAGTAGTTTAGCAGCTGAATTTCGTACCAGCTGCAGATGAGAGAGAGAGAAGACTGAGAAATACTATAATAGAGAGAGTTACAGTAATAAAGATGAGCTCAATGAATGTTTAAGGATCACAGTGCAGCTCCAAAAGTTTCATTAATTGTCATTTTTAATATTTATAGTTATCTAGAACTAGTTTATATGTTATACTTTACCATTTATACACAAATTAACTAGTTTCGAAACATTTGTCAGCTAAATGCATTTAATCGTTTAAAATAGAACTAAATATAATAATTAATTCTCTTTTTTATATATTTTAATTAGTGCAAGTCAGAATAAGTGGATCAACAATGATGTTTGTCTAGGGCAAATAGCATTATAAGGGATCCAACCCACCCTGGCTATAGTCTGCTCACACTAATGCCATCAGGCAGATGCTACTGAAGCCTGAGGAGCAAATCAGTGAGACTTTGTGATGGTTTTTATCCTGTCACTATAAGACTTCTAATGCATTATAAGAGCAGATCTGATGAAAACAAGCTCACCAGCTCGTCTTCAGGGGGAGAAATGTGAGTTTGTATCCGGAATAAAATGATGGCTTACTCACAAAGCACTGTCGTGCAAGGTGATGTTTATTTACAGTGCCAAAAGTCCATCCACGATTCCACAGTGAAGGTAAATAAAGTTGAAGTCAGAATTATTCGCCCCCCTGTTTATTTTTTCCCAAATTTCTGTTTAACGGAGAGCAGATTTTTCCAACACATTTCTAAACTTAATAGTTTTAATATCTCATTTCTAATAAGTGACGTATTTTATCTTTTTCATTCATTCATTCATTTTCTTGTCGGCTTAGTCCCTTCATTAATCCGGGGTCGCCACAGCAGAATGAACCGCCAACTTATCCAGCAGGTTTTTACGCAGGGGATGCCCTTCCAGCCGCAACCCATCTCTGGGAACTATCTTTGTCATGATGACAGTGAATAATATTTGACTTGATATTTCTGAAGACACTTCTGTACAGCTTAAAGGGACATTTACAGGCTCAACTGGGTTAATTAGGGTAACTAGGCAGGTCAGGGGAATTAGGCAAGTTATTGTATACAGTAATGATGGTTTGTTCTGTAGACTATCAGAAGAAAATATAGCTTAAAGGGGCTAATGATTTTTTCCTTAAAATGGTTTTTAAAAAATTAAAAACTGCCTTTATTCTAGCCAAAATAAAACAATTAAGACTTTCTTTAGAAGATTTAGATTTATTTGCTCTGTTAAACATCATTTAGGAAATATTTAAAAAAGAAAATTGAAAGGGGAGCAAATAATTCTGACTTCAGCTGTACATGTGCAAACAAAGAAAAATCCAAAAAAGTACCAAAGAAACAACAAACAGGAAAACTAAATCTGCAAAAATATACTCCAATTATATCCTAAAAATAAAAATAATGGTAACAACAATAACAGGTATCCACAGTATATTCGCTCCAGGCACCACAGTAGCACTTTTGTACCGACTTGGTAAACAAGTGTTGTTTGGTAGTTGGACTCTGGCTTTTATAGCCCAAACTCCCGCCCATTTGTGGGCTAAACCATTTACAGGTAAGAATTAACTTTAACAAATACACAAACATAACAGCAAATGCTATTTAAATACTATTGATAGCTAGTGTGTACTAATGATTCTATAAACAGTTAAACTAGCACAAATTGATTATAATATAACAGTTATATCAAACTGTGCAACAGTTATTTAAGTTTTAATTTATTCATTAATTGTGGGATTTTTTTTTTTGTTTTTATCTATATTTATATTTCTGAATTTATAAAAGCTTATTATTGTTTGGTTTTTCTAGTGTTTGATGTTTTTTATGTTCTTGTTGAGTCTGATGTAACGTAATTTCATTTTGCATTACAATTTATTATGATGTTTAGAATGACAAAAATAAAGGAAACTGTAACTGAACTGTTTAATTTTAGCACGGATTGATGATGAAATATTTCATTTAACATGTTATTTGAAACATTAAATCAGAAATTATGCTTTATATGTATAGTCAAAATGATTCACCCTCCTGTAAATTTATTTATTTTTTGCAAATATTTCTCAAATGATGTTTAACAGAGCAAGGAATTTTCACAGTATTTCCAATAATATTTTTTCTTCTGGAGAAAGTCTTAGTTGTTTTATTTCAGATAGAATAAAAGTAGTTTCATTTTTTTAAGAACCATTTTAAGGTCAAAAATATTAGCCCCCTTTAGCTTTATTTATTTTTTGATTGTCTACAGAA
Organism: Danio rerio; assembly: GCF_052040795.2. Classification (NCBI taxonomy): domain Eukaryota; kingdom Metazoa; phylum Chordata; class Actinopteri; order Cypriniformes; family Danionidae; genus Danio; species Danio rerio. The sequence goes on from NC_141039.2 coordinate 46,475,122, forward strand.
CAAACCACCGTTAAACAATGCACTGCAAATATTATTTACTGTCATCATGACAAAGATAAAATGAATCAGTTATTAGAGATGAGTTATTAAAACTATTATGCTTAGAAATGTGTTGAGAAAATCTGCTCTACATTAAACAGAAATTGGGGAAAAAAATAAACAGGGGGCTAATAATTCTGACTTCAACTGTATATATGTATGTATAATCTCAAAGTTTAACAGATGTTATACATCCACCATTATTACATGAGTTCTGGATGTACGAATTACATTAAAATGTTTCCACTTAAACTGTTTTCATTCAAAATGGCCTCTCAGCTGAGCTCTCCTCCATGACATCATGATTAGAACTCTGCACTGCTGTTCTAAACTGATGTTCTGACTCTCGAGCGCTGTTGGTGTGTTAAGGAGTGAACTGATCGACAGCTACTTTCGTGTCTTTCAGTGTTTTTTGACGACTTTTGAATTGAGTGACAGCATTGACTGTTCATAATGTCACTGTTTACCAGTGTATTTCGGCAGCTGTCTGCATGTTTTACACCTTCATGGGGCAGAAGGCTGAGCCCTCAGATCGCTGATATAGGTGCAGAGGCAGGAGAAAGCAAGGCCATGTCCACACAGAAACACCGCAAGGTGAAGTCCCATCATGGACACAGACCGGACAAAGAGGGAGAGGGTCTGAAAGACCAGGCTGAAGAGGAAAAACAAGCTCTCAGTGCTGAAAACATACAGAGCACCGAGAGAGAAGGTGAGTACCCGTCTGCCAGGATAAGAGAGTTGTTTTGTTGTAGTTGTGTTTACATTGCAGCCTCTCGGGTTTGTACATGAGATTAACGACAGAGCAATAGCGTCAGTTGCAGCAGATTGATTTTACGGCACTAGCTAAACTTTCTGACACCTTTACAGCACTCATGTACATTTCAAATCAATACAGGCCACGACTGAACATGGAGGATGATCTGTAAGAGGCAGTCTCCAAAATTAAACCAAGAAAACACTTAAATATTGTGCCCAGCAGTCTCATTAGGTGAGGTTAATATTAAATAATAATCAAAATAAATCAATGATATGGTTGTTAGACTGCTGCTCTTTTTGTGTTGTCAATATGCTTGTGTTTATATAGACCGATTGGTTTATATGAGTGTTGTGTGCAACGTTTGTATGATTATAACCACTTCTGAAAATAGTGGGGGTCACGAGTCATTGGCGCTGTTATTTTGGGGGTCCCGGGCTGAAAAGTTGAAGAACCCCTGCCTTAAATGACCAATACTAATAACTGTTTGATGAAAATAAAAAGAGACAAAAATAATAAACAATATTTTCCTTTATTCCAACAGGAGGAAACGGAGAACCTGGAGGAAAGAAAAGAAAGAGGAGAAAGCTGAAAAACAAAAAGACTCTTCCTCTTCCTGTAGAGGTCAAACCTCTGCCAGCTCCAGCCTGTTTCTCCTCCTCCCCTCCAGTTGGAGATCAACCTGAACATCCAGATGTCCTCGCTCTCCCAGCTGCTGGCCTCAAACCTCTGCTGAAAGACAAAGAGTCTCTTCCTCGTCTTGTTGAGGTCAAACCTCTGCCAGCTTCAGCCTGTTTCTCCTCCTTAACACCAGTTGGAGATCAACCTGAACATCCAGAGGTTCTCGTTCTCCCAGCCTCTCACCTCAAAGCCTTGTCACCTCTCTCAAACCCAGCATCCCGTCCTCAATCGCCTGTTGAGGAAACTGATGAGGTGCTGCCAAGCTCAGTGATCCAAGTGGCTCCATGTGTCTCTCCAGAACCAGTCCTCCTTCCCCTCCAGAGCTCTTCTGAGGTGGCTTCTCTGTGCTCGATTCCTTCATTCAGTGAGCCGTCTCTCCTCCAGAGTCCTCCTGAAACGCTGCCGATTCCTCCAATCTTTGCGTTTACTGAGGTGGTGTCTCTTGTAAAGCCTCAAGCATCTGAGTGTTCTCCCTCTTCAGGCCTCATGCTCTTTGACTTTGAGGATGAGGAGCTTGAATTCATGGAGTACACGGAGGAAGACATAGAAGCTTTCTATGAGTCTGAAATGAAGCCGAGGCGGATGGCGGCTTGGCTGGAGCAGGAGGAAGTGACGGAGGTCCAGAAAGATGGAGGAAAGGGAGCCTCGCAGGTCATACAAAACCCGCTGAATGAGGTGTCTCGTGATGAGGCGTTTGAGGAGCTCCTGATTCAGGCGTTCTGCACCGGGCCTCCTGTGTACACCGAAATCAAGAGCAGGAAGAAGCCAAAGAGGAACGGCCCGCTGGTTCTGTTCAGCTTGATGGAGGAGAAGGTGAAGAAAAAGCAGGAAAAGAAACTGCGTAAGGAGGAGGAGAGAAATGAGAGAAATCTCCTGCGGGAACGCTACAGAAATGATCCCAAACTCAAACACTTGTGCATCAATAAGCACAATCCCAACTTCTGCTGGTCCTGAAGCGGATCACCGTCCCTCCCTGACACCTCCTCACACCTTTACCCTACTGCACATTCCTGCCTGTAAATAAAAGTGTGCATAGCAAAGCTGAATGTTTCATGACTCTTTCTTATCACTGCACGGTTTATTTCTAATGCACTGGAAGAAATATATCTCAGCATATATGACTAATAATTCAATTCAGATTTTCTATGGGATGCTTTACAGTATTATATTGTGCATACACATTAGATTATCTAGTCTGGAGCTAATCTAACCAAATAACTTGAAATAACAGTCCAGAACTGTCCAAATTTATAAGTTGGGGAAAAATATTCAATAAAAATTAGCAAAAATCAAGAGAAACAAAAAATATTTACTATTTTGTTGAAATTATGTAGTTTGCAGTATTTTGCATGAATTTAAATGTGTTATTTTTCTATTTTTAAAGATATTCAGTGATTAAAATATCATTTTGATAAATATACCTGTTTAATAAATCTGTTTTGTTCAAATGCACCAAAGTGGATTACCTACACTCGCCGGCCACTTTATTAGGTACACCTTACTAGTACTGGGTTGGACTCCTTATGCCTTCAGAACTGCCTTAATCCTGCTGCAGTTCAAACCGAGTGAAGAATGAGGAAGAAAGGGGATTTAAGTGACTTGAACAAGGCATGGTTGTTGGTGCCAGTGTTTCAGAAACTGCTGATCTACTGGGATTTTCACGCACAGCAATCTCTAGGGTGTACAGAGAATGGCCTAAACGAGAAAATATCCAGTGAACAGCAGTTCTGTGGGTGCAAATGTCTTGTTGATGTTGTTGTGCAAAATATTTTCTAAGTCAAAGTTTAAAAAAAAAATAAAGTCTGAGATCTCCGAAGTCTTTAGGCAAAGCAGTTTATTGTTACAGCATCAGTGACAACAGAGACGGGTCGATCGAGTGTGTGATGAGTATAGGCTAGCACACAGTTTAATTACACTTCTTTGTCTAAACACTCCACCCAGATTTACACATTAGCACACCTCCATTAGCTTCTCCACTAATGGGATCTCAGCTCTCCCAGATGCTCCCTACCCATGGCCAGTTGAGTAATGTCTTTACCCCCAGTAGAATCACAGGTTTTCACAAGGATCCTACCCATGACCACTTAATATGAAGGTAATTCAGTTGCGAAACTCGAGAGCTTGCAAATGTAAATGTGAGCACTTGTGATAATATTTGTATGTGTAGGTTGAAATGTACACTTACAGCTCTGATGTGAACAGCTGAAATCCTCGATTTGCACACACACACAACAATCCACACACTTGTGTTTTAAATTGGAAGTTGCAGATTAATAGTTGTGCATTTGTAAAATGTCATTCACAAATACAAAGTGACAGACACACGTGTGCAAGGCAAATTTGATTGCATCTTTGCTCTACAACCACAGGTCGGCACTCACAACCTCTCAGATTCGTCAGTACAACTACAAATCTCCCGCGCTCTGACTTTTGCTACACATCTCCCGCGATCTCTGTAGCAGAACTCATCTGTGCACTCGCAGATGCAGAGGCGTGAGCAGCGCGGGGCGGGGGAGGGGCGGGGCAGGTGTAAAGCTGTTTGATTGGCTGACGCCTGACCAATGAACAATGCCAGCAGCCAACAGGACTGAGGTGCAAAATAATAATTTCCCACGATTATTTCATTAGTTAGGGTTTATTTAAACTCTTTTCTGAAGAGATTCTTGTTAAAAATCATAAATTCTGTGGAAATGTACATACCAGTAAAAGAGCAGCAAAGCCAGTTTATTGGCTAGAGCCAGCCAATGAGATGGGGCGTTTCTGTTTGTCAGCACACAGGGCAGCTCACGTTGTTGGAGGCCTCGAGCAATCAGAGGGTAAGTTATGATTTTTAATAATTATCTATATGTTCAATACTGTTAGCTAAGCTAAGGACTGTGCTGGGTGCTTCTCTTGTTTGTTTCTTATATAAGAAAACAGTTTTGAGTTATCTAGGAGCTGCTTTCTATCATGTTATATCGTTCTAAAGATACGATTCAACCCACATGAAATAAGTTGTAATAGTATTTATAGTAGATAATATTACGTTTTTGAACCATACTAACTATAATAAACTGTATTATACTGTATATATTGCAGTATCTACAACTTTGTTAATGAATGCAACAGCACACTGTAGTATTAACTAGCATGAACTTTAATGAATTGAAGTATACTTTATTTGTAAAACCTAATACATTTTAAAGCAGTTTCATTTCTTTCTGATTTATACATCTACATGCATTACATCTGATTTAGGTCCAGAACTTGCATCCTTCAACATGATATGTGTGTTCAAAGGAAGAGCAACTAGGTGAGGGAGACAGTGTCCATCGCTCGGCTGAGGGTCCACTTTGAGCATCTCATCTGCAGGGTTAAGCAACATAAGCTGAACAGTCATCATCTCTCTCTATTACAGCGAGCATCAACCAGCTTTACACAATGGCTTGCTTTCTGACCGTTAGTAAAGGCTTGAGCAAAGGATTAAAGAGGAGATAACATTTGATGGGTAATGATGAAGTTGGATTTACCACCTCCATCTCATTATGAACAAGGAAAAACCCTGAAATATTTCAATACAAGTAACTAGACATTTGCACTGCACTTATTTGGACTGTAAATTTTATTTGACAAATAACATTCCCTTACAGCACAGGTGTCAAACTCAGTTCCTGGAGGGCTGCAGCTTTGCAAAGTTTAGTTCTAACCCTAATTAAACACACCTGATCAAACTAATTGAGTCCTTCAGGTTTGTTTGAAACTTTCACTTAAGTGTTTTGAAGCAAGGTTGCAACTGAAAACGTGCAGGGTTACGGCCCTTCAGGAACTGAGTTTGACACCCCTGCCTTACAGTAAAGTGTAAAAATACTACATTAAACAATTATCAAAATAAAAGTTGTGTTTGTGGGTGAGTGTGTGTTTTGTTCAAATCTGTAGTCATCTTGGCAGGTAAAAAGGGAAAATAAATGGTCGGCTTCCTCTTGAATGATCTGAATCATTTTGAAGTGTTTGTAGATGAGCTGGATCATCATGTCATCTTTAGCATAAATAACATCCTTTTCAAGCTATGCAGCTTCTCTGAGTTCCTCATCGACTTGAAACATGCTGATCTCTCCTGTCACTCCATCCTTACAGGAAACTGAGAAATAAAGGTAGTAACTTTCATAATTAAAAAAGTGATATAAAGGACACACTGTACACAAACATGTAAATAAATAGATGGATAGATAGATATGATGCAGGTTATAATAACAAAAACCTGTATGATCTGTAAGAAACTGAAACGCCTAGTGTTATTTTGAATTGCTATTAATGTGTGCGTTTGTGTAAATATACTTCAATTCATTAAAGTTCATGCTAGTTAATACTACAGTGTGCTGTTGCATTCATTAACAAAGTTGTAGATACTGCAATATATACAGTATAATACAGTTTATTATAGTTAGTATGGTTCAAAAACGTAATATTATCTACTATAAATACTATTACAACTTATTTCATGTGGGTTGAATCGTATCTTTAGAACGATATAACATGATAGAAAGCAGCTCCTAGATAACTCAAAACTGTTTTCTTATATAAGAAACAAACAAGAGAAGCACCCAGCACAGTCCTTAGCTTAGCTAACAGTATTGAACATATAGATAATTATTAAAAATCATAACTTACCCTCTGATTGCTCGAGGCCTCCAACAACGTGAGCTGCCCTGTGTGCTGACAAACAGAAACGCCCCATCTCATTGGCTGGCTCTAGCCAATAAACTGGCTTTGCTGCTCTTTTACTGGTATGTACATTTCCACAGAATTTATGATTTTTAACAAGAATCTCTTCAGAAAAGAGTTTAAATAAACCCTAACTAATGAAATAATCGTGGGAAATTATTATTTTGCACCTCAGTCCTGTTGGCTGCTGGCATTGTTCATTGGTCAGGCGTCAGCCAATCAAACAGCTTTACACCTGCCCCGCCCCTCCCCCGCCCCGCGCTGCTCACGCCTCTGCATCTGCGAGTGCACAGATGAGTTCTGCTACAGAGATCGCGGGAGATGTGTTGCAAAAGTCAGAGCGCGGGAGATTTGTAGTTGTACTGACGAATCTGAGAGGTTGTGAGTGCCGACCTGTGGTTGTAGAGCAAAGATGCAATCAAATTTGCCTTGCACACGTGTGTCTGTCACTTTGTATTTGTGAATGACATTTTACAAATGCACAACTATTAATCTGCAACTTCCAATTTAAAACACAAGTGTGTGGATTGTTGTGTGTGTGTGCAAATCGAGGATTTCAGCTGTTCACATCAGAGCTGTAAGTGTACATTTCAACCTACACATACAAATATTATTATCACAAGTGCTCACATTTACATTTGCAAGCTCTCGAGTTTCGCAACTGAATTACCTTCATAACTTAAGGTCTTTCCTTCCTACTTCAAATGTGGCAATTCAGCAAAATCAGTGCTCAACTATATATCTTGTTCACTGTACAGTGAGCTGTCAACTGTAAGTTCAGCTGAAGTTCACGGGCAGTTTTAGGGTCATCATATTTTGGAAGTCGTTGCAGCTGAGCATGGGTGCATGTCTGAGTGTGCAGGTGTGCATGATCATGAGTCACACATGAAACAGAACGCCCTTATGACCTTACTTCCATCATTCTGTTCCCATTATGTTACTTGCACATCCTGCTCTTTTAATTCTTTTCCTGTTTCCGGCTGTGTTTGCACACTTTGCATTTCTCATCAGACTACAGTCTGCTTGAACATGGCTTCATCATAAAAGTAAAAAGCTCAAACATACAAAGCATCATAATAATAATGCAGTGGAAAGTAATGTGATCATCAGAAATTCATCAATACATCAATAAGTTTCTCAATAATGTCAGAGGAGAATGGCCAGACTGGTTCCAGCTGATAGAAAGGCAACAGTAACTCAAATAACATCTTGTGTGTGGTGTGCTGTCTGGCGCAATATGGCTGCCACCATGTCATCCAGGTGGATGCTGCACACTGGTGGTGGATGAGGAGATTCCCCCTATTGTGTAAAACACTGAGTGTCCAGAAAATCGCTACATAAATGTAAGTTATTATTATTATTATTACTATTATTATTATTATGATTAATAACCATTTGTTACAACCGAGCTCTGGAGAAGAGCATCTCTGAACACACAGCACGTCCAACCTTGAGGCAGATGGGCTACAGCAGCAGAAGAACACCCAGGTGACACTCTTGTCAGCTAAGAACTGGAAACTGAGGCGACAATTCACACAGCCTCACCAAAACTGCACAATAGAAGATTGGAGAAACGTCGGCTGGTCTGATGAGTCTCGATTTCTGCTGCTACATTCGGATAGTAAGGTCAGTTTCCATATACGTATATATATTACATGATCAGAAATTGATTGAGGTCATGTCCATGTGTTTTGTGATTAATTGATGAATTGATTATTGTGACTAGCCAAGGGCTGATATAAGATTGTAATTGTAATTTTATAAGCAACTCCTGATAACTTCCAGCCATGGCTGTATCCCTTCTTACAGCAACCCTTATTCTTGTCTCTTGTTTACATACACTGGCCTATAAAAGCACCAGAGTCGGTTTCAACGATCATCACATCAGAGTCCATGTTTTACAAGGTAACAGTTTTTATTGAATATTCGCAGTGTTTTTCTGTCTGCCACTTTCTCTCCAGTAACACACACTTGTTGTTTTCAGGGCATCTATTATCAAATAGGAGATGTCATTAAAGTGATAGACGAGGATGATGGTAAACCGTATTACGCACAGATTCGGGGATTCGTCCAGGATCAGTACTGTGAGAAAAGTGCTGCGTTAACTTGGCTGATCCCAACACAGGCCAGTCCTCGAGATCGATTTGATCCAAGCACATACATTGTTGGTAAGCAAATACACAAATATGTATGAAATTATATTGTTTTGTTTTCTGCTGGCAAACTTAATGCTCTCAAAAGTGGATTTAATAATATTTATCTCATTTATTTATTTTCATTCATTCATTTTCTTTTTGGCTTAGTGCCTTCATTAATCTTGTGTTGCCACAGCGGAATGAACCGCCAACTTTGTTTGCTTTGTTTGTTTGTTTGCTTTATTTATAAAGCACATTTGAAAACAACAGATGTTGACCAAAGTGCTTTACAAAATGACCAGCATACAAAATCTATACCTATATATAAAAATCAAGCAAAATTATATACAACAGATTAAAATTAATTAATTACAATCAAAGGCAAGAGACAGAAGGTGATTTTTTAAGATGAGACTTAAAAGCACCAAGTGAAGAACATGACTGGATCTGTAAAGGCAGACCATTCCACAGTCGGGGGGCTGCAGCAGAAAAAGCCCTGTCACCTCTTGATTTCAAACGTGTTTTGGGGACAACTAGCTGAAACTTGTTTTTCTGACCTGATTGGCCTCAATGAAGTGTGCCAGTGAAGAAGCTCAGAGATGTAAATCGGTGCCAGACCATTCAAACTTTTAAAAACAAGTAGCAATAACTTATATTGAATTCTAAATTGGACTGGGAGCCAGTGAAGAGATGATAAAACTGGTGAGATACTAGAATTTCTTTTGTCCCAGTTAAAAGCCTAGCAGCTGCATTTTGAACCTGCTGCAGGCGTGCTATTGATGCCTGTGAAACTCCAGAATACAAAGAGTCACAGTAGTCCAGTCTGGACATGATAAAAACATTAATGACAGTTTCCAGCTCTTTAAAAGAAAGAAAAGGCTTCAATTTGGCAATGTTCCAGCTGCAACCCATCAATGGGAAACACCCATACATTCTCATTCACACACATACACCGTAGACACTTTGGCTTCCCCAATTCTCCTATAGCGCATGTGTTTGGATTGTGGAGGAAACCGGAGCACCCGTAGGAAACCCATACCAGCAGGGAGAGAACATGCAAACTCCACACAGAAATGGCAACTGACCCAGCCGGAGCTCGAACCAGCAACCTTCTTGCTGTGAGGCGATCGTGCTACCCACCACGTCGCCATATACAAATAATAAAATTTGAAAATCAATTCTGTATTTAATGAGTAACCAGTGAAGAGCAGATCAAATAGGAGGTGCTGACTCTTACTTGCAGGTGGCAGAAAGTAGTTTAGCAGCTGAATTTCGTACCAGCTGCAGATGAGAGAGAGAGAAGACTGAGAAATACTATAATAGAGAGAGTTACAGTAATAAAGATGAGCTCAATGAATGTTTAAGGATCACAGTGCAGCTCCAAAAGTTTCATTAATTGTCATTTTTAATATTTATAGTTATCTAGAACTAGTTTATATGTTATACTTTACCATTTATACACAAATAAATAGTTTCTAAATATTTGTCAGCTAAATGCATTTAATCGTTTAAAATAGAACTAAATATAATAATTAATTCTCTTTTTTATATATTTTAATTAGTGCAAGTCAGAATAAGTGTATCAACAATGATGTTTGTCTAGGGCAAATAGCATTATAAGTGATCCAACCCACCCTGGTCATAGTCTGCTCACACTAATGCCATCAGGCAGATGCTACTGAAGCCTGAGGAGCAAATCAGTGAGACTTTGTGATGGTTTTTATCCTGTCACTATAAGACTTCTAATGCATTATAAGAGCAGATCTGATGAAAACAAGCTCACCAGCTCGTCTTCAGGGGGAGAAATGTGAGTTTGTATCCGGAATAAAATGATGGCTTACTCACAAAGCACTGTCGTGCAAGGTGATGTTTATTTACAGTGCCAAAAGTCCATCCACGATTCCACAGTGAAGGTAAATAAAGTTGAAGTCAGAATTATTAGCCCCCCTGATTATTTTTTCCCAAATTTCTGTTTAACGGAGAGCAAATTTTTCCAACACATTTCTAAACTTAATAGTTTTAATATCTCATTTCTAATAAGTGACGTATTTTATCTTTTTCCTTCATTCACTCATTTTCTTGTCGGCTTAGTCCCTTCATTAATCCGGGGTCGCCACAGCGGAATGAACCGCCAACTTATCCAGCAGGTTTTTACGCAGGGGATGCCCTTCCAGCCGCAACCCATCTCTGGGAACTATCTTTGTCATGATGACAGTAAATAATATTTGACTTGATATTTCTGAAGACACTTCTGTACAGCTTAAAGGGACATTTACAGGCTTAACTGGGTTAATTAGGGCAGAGGTTTTCAAAGTGTGAGGCGCGCCTCCCCTGGGGGGCGCCAGAGCATGTCAGGGGAGGCGCGGCAAAAAAATATTATATAATAAAAATATAATTATTAAGTTTAATCATTATATATATTTTTAAATATTTTTTAAACGTTTTAATTAAACAAAGCAAAAAAAATAATAATACGTCAAAAATAGGAAAACCTTTTTTACCCAGAAGGCCATAGCTGTGAATTCACTTCTGTTTGGCAAGCCCGCTAATACAGGTATATGCCTGCTAATACAATGGATCGGTTTCTGAGACCCCCCGATTCAAAGCCTTCAAGTTTAGGGCTTAAACCCAAAAGACGACTATATGATGATCAGTATTTGAGTTTAGGATTTACATGGACAGGACTAGCTGATGAACCACGACCTTTATGTGTGGTTTGTCAAGATATTTTGGCTAATGACAGCATGAGACCCGCTAAACTTCGGCGACACCTTGAAACCAAGCATGATGAGGTAGCAGGAAAACCTCCAGAATTTTGTGTGTGTGTGTGTGTGCGCGTGTGTGCGTGGGTATTTGGAAGAGAGGGGGGCGCCAATGGATAAGTTGTGTCAAAAGGGAGGCCCACTGTCTTAGACTTTGAAAACCCCTGAATTAGGGTAACTAGGCAGGTTAGGGGAATTAGGCAAGTGATTGTATACAGTAATGATGGTTTGTTCTGTAGACTATCAGAAGAAAATATAGCTTAAAGGGGCTAATGATTTTTTCCTTAAAATGATTTTTAAAAAATTAAAAACTGCCTTTATTCTAGCCAAAATAAAACAATTAAGACTTTCTTTAGAAGATTTAGATTTATTTGCTCTGTTAAACATCATTTAGGAAATATTTAAAAAAGAAAATTGAAAGGGGGCTAATAATTCTGACTTCAGCTGTACATGTGCAGACAAAGAAAAATCCAAAAAAGTACCAAAGAAACAACAAACAGGAAAACTAAATCTGCAAAAATATACTCCAATTATATCCTAAAAATAAGAATAATGGTAACAACAATAACAGGTATCCACAGTATATTCGCTCCAGGCACCACAGTAGCACTTTTGTACCGACTTGGTAAACAAGTGTTGTTTGGTAGTTGGACTCTGGCTTTTATAGCCCAAACTCCCGCCCATTTGTGGGCTAAACCATTTACAGGTAAGTATTAACTTTAACAAATACACAAACATAACAGCAAATGCTATTTAAATACTATTGATAGCTAGTGTGTAATAATGATTCTATAAACAGTTAAACTAGCACAAATTGATTATAATATAACAGTTATATCAAACTGTGCAACAGTTATTTAAGTATTAATTCATTCATTATTTGTGGGATTTTTTTTTTTGTTTTTATCTATATTTATATTTCTGAATTTATAAAAGCTTATTATTGTTTGGTTTTTCTAGTGTTTGATGTTTTTTATGTTCTTGTTGAGTCTGATGTAACGTAATTTCATTTTGCATTGCAATTTATTATGATGTTTAGAATGAAAAAAATAAAGGAAACTGAAACTGAAGTGTTTAATTTTAGCACGGATTGATGATGAAACATTTCATTTAACATGTTATTTGAAACATTAAATCAGAAATTATGCTTTATATTTAGAGTAAAGTCAAAATGATTCACCCTCCTGTGAATTTAGTTTATTTTTTATTTTTTGCAAATATTTCTCAAATGATGTTTAACAGAGCAAGGAATTTTTCACAGTATTTCCTATAATATTTTTTCTTCTGGAGAAAGTCTTAGTTGTTTTATTTCAGATAGAATAAAAGTAGTTTCATTTTTTTAAGAACCATTTTAAGGTCAAAAATATTAGCCCCCTTAAGCTATATTTATTTTTTGATTGTCTACAGAACAAACCATCGTTAAACAATGCACTGCAAATATTATTTACTGTCATCATGACAAAGATAAAATGAATCAGTTATTAGAGATGAGTTATTAAAACTATTATGCTTAGAAATGTGTTGAGAAAATCTGCTCTACATTAAACAGAAATTGGGGAAAAAAATAAACGGGGGGCTAATAATGCTGACTTCAACTGTATATATGTATATATGATCTCAAAGTTTAACAGATGTTATACATCCACCATTATTACATGAGTTCTGGTTGTACGAATTACATTAAAATGTTTCCACTGAAACTGTTTTCATTCAAAATGGCCTCTCAGCTGAGCTCTCCTCCATGACATCATGATTAGAACTCTGCACTGCTGTTCTAAACTGATGTTCTGACTCTCGAGCGCTGTTGGTGTGTTTAGGAGTGAACTGATCGACAGCTACTTTCGTGTCTTTCAGTGTTTTTTGACGACTTTTGAATTGAGCATTGACTGTTCATAATGTCACTGTTTACCAGTGTATTTCGGCAGCTGTCTGCATGTTTTACACCTTCATGGGGCAGAAGGCTGAGCCCTCAGATCGCTGATATAGGTGCAGAGGCAGGAGAAAGCAAGGCCATGTCCACACAGAAACACCGCAAGGTGAAGTCCCATCATGGACACAGACCGGGCAAAGAGGGAGAGGGTCTGAAAGACCAGGCTGAAGAGGAAAAACAAGCTCTCAGTGCTGAAAACATACAGAGCACCGAGAGAGAAGGTGAGTACCCGTCTGCCAAGATAAGAGAGCTGTTTTGTTGTAGTTGTGTTTACATTGCAGCCTCTAGGGTTTGTACATGAGATTAACGACAGAGCAATAGCGTCAGTTGCAGCAGATTGATTTTACGGCACTAGCTAAACTTTCTGACACCTTTACAGCACTCATGTACATTTCAAATCAATACAGGCCACGACTGAACATGGAGGATGATCTGTAAGTGGCAGTCTCCAAAATTAAACCAAGAAAAGACTTAAATATTGCGCCCAGCAGTCTCATTAGGTGAGGTTAATATTAAATAATAATCTAAATAAATCAATGATATGGTTGTTAGACTGCTGCTCTTTTTGTGTTGTCAATATGCTTGTGTTTATATAGACCGATTGGTTTATATGAGTGTTGTGTGCAACGTTTGTATGATTATAACCACTTCTGAAAATAGTGGGGGTCACGAGTCATTGGCGCTGTTATTTTGGGGGTCCCGGACTGAAAAGTTGAAGAACCCCTGCCTTAAATGACCAATACTAATAACTGTTTGATGAAAATAAAAAGAGACAAAAATAATAAACAATATTTTCCTTTATTCCAACAGGAGGAAACGGAGAACCTGGAGGAAAGAAAAGAAAGAGGAGAAAGCTGAAAAACAAAAAGACTCTTCCTCTTCCTGTAGAGGTCAAACCTCTGCCAGCTCCAGCCTGTTTCTCCTCCTCCCCTCCAGTTGGAGATCAACCTGAACATCCAGATGTCCTCGCTCTCCCAGCTGCTGGCCTCAAACCTCTGCTGAAAGACAAAGAGTCTCTTCCTCGTCTTGTTGAGGTCAAACCTCTGCCAGCTTCAGCCTGTTTCTCCTCCTTAACACCAGTTGGAGATCAACCTGAACATCCAGAGGTTCTCGTTCTCCCAGCCTCTCACCTCAAAGCCTTGTCACCTCTCTCAAACCCAGCATCCCGTCCTCAATCGCCTGTTGAGGAAACTGATGAGGTGCTGCCAAGCTCAGTGATCCAAGTGGCTCCATGTGTCTCTCCAGAACCAGTCCTCCTTCCCCTCCAGAGCTCTTCTGAGGTGGCTTCTCTGTGCTCGATTCCTTCATTCAGTGAGCCTTCTCTCCTCCAGAGTCCTCCTGAAACGCTGCCGATTCCTCCAATCTTTGCGTTTACTGAGGTGGTGTCTCTTGTAAAGCCTCAAGCATCTGAGTGTTCTCCCTCTTCAGGCCTCATGCTCTTTGACTTTGAGGATGAGGAGCTTGAATTCATGGAGTACACGGAGGAAGACATAGAAGCTTTCTATGAGTCTGAAATGAAGCCGAGGCGGATGGCGGCTTGGCTGGAGCAGGAGGAAGTGACGGAGGTCCAGAAAAATGGAGGAAAGGGAGCCTCGCAGGTCATACAAAACCCGCTGAATGAGGTGTCTCGTGATGAGGCGTTTGAGGAGCTCCTGATTCAGGCGTTCTGCACCGGGCCTCCTGTGTACACCGAAATCAAGAGCAGGAAGAAGCCAAAGAGGAACGGCCCGCTGGTTCTGTTCAGCTTGATGGAGGAGAAGGTGAAGAAAAAGCAGGAAAAGAAACTGCGTAAGGAGGAGGAGAGAAATGAGAGAAATCTCCTGCGGGAACGCTACAGAAATGATCCCAAACTCAAACACTTGTGCATCAATAAGCACAATCCCAACTTCTGCTGGTCCTGAAGCGGATCACCGTCCCTCCCTGACACCTCCTCACACCTTTACCCTACTGCACATTCCTGCCTGTAAATAAAAGTGTGCATAGCAAAGCTGAATGTTTCATGACTCTTTCTTATCACTGCAAGTTTTATTTCTGATGCACTGGAAGAAATATATCTCAGCATATATGACTAATAATTCAATTCAGATTTTCTATGGGATGCTTTACAGTATTATATTGTGCATACACATTAGATTATCTAGTCTGGAGCTAATCTAACCAAATAACTGGAAATAACAGTCTAGAAATGTGTCCAAATTTATATGTTGGCGAAAAATATGAAATAAAAATGAGCAAAAATCAAGAGAAACAAAAAATATTTACTATTTTGTTAAAATTATGTAGTTTGCAGTATTTTGCATGAATTTAAATGTGTTATTTTTCTATTTTTAAAGATATTCAGTGATTAAAATATAATTTTAATAAATATACCTGTTTAATAAATCTGTTTTGTTCAAATGCACCAAAATGGATTACCTACACTCGCCGGCCACTTTATTAGGTTCACCTTACTAGCACTGGGTTGGACTCCTTAATCCTTCAGAACTGCCTTAATCCTGCTGCAGTTCAAACCGAGTGAAGAATGAGGAAGAAAGGGGATTTAAATGACTTGAACAAGGCATGGTTGTTGGTGCCAGTGTTTCAGAAACTGCTGATCTACTGGGATTTTCATGCACAGCAATCTCTAGGGTTTACAGAGAATGGTCTGAAAAAGAGAACATATGCAGTGAGCGACAGTTCTGTGGGCGTAAATGCCTTGTTGACGCCAGAGGAGAATGTCCAGACTGGTTCCAGCTGATAGAAAGGCAACTAACTCAAATAAGCACCTTTTACAACCGAGGTCTGCAGAAGAGCATCTCTGAACACACAACCTTGAGGCGGATGGGCTACAGCAGCAGAAGACCGCACCGGTGGCATTCCTTTCAGCTAAGAACAGGAAACTGAGGCTACAATTCACACAGGCTCACAAAAATTAGACAATAGAAGATTGGAGAAACGTTGCCTGGTCTGATGAGTCTCGATTTCTGTTGTGTTATTTGGATGGTCGGGTCAGAATTTGGCGTCTACAATATGAAGTCATGAATCCATCTTATCTTGTATCAACAGTTCAGGCTGCTGGTGGTGTAATGGTGTAGGGAATATTTTCTTGGCACACTTTGGGCTCATTAGTATCAATTGAGCATCGTGTCAACGCCACAGCCTACCTGGGTATTGTTGCTGACCATGTCCATCCCTTTATGACCACAGTGTCTCCATCTTCTGATGGCCACTTCCAGCAGGATAACACACCATGTCATAAAGCGTGAATCATCTCAGACTGGTTTCTTGAACATGACAATGAGTTCACTGTACTCAAATGGCCTCCACAGCCACCAGAGCTCAATTAAATAGAGCACCATTGGGATGTGGTGGAAGGGGAGATTCACATCATGGATGTGCCGCTTACAAATCTGCAGCAACTGTGTGATGCTATCATGTCAATATAGAGCAAAATCTCTGAGGAATATTTCCAGTATCTTGTTGTATCTATGAAGTATTAAAGCAGTTCTGAAGGCAAAATGGGGTCCAATCTGGTAAGACGTACCTGATAAAGTGGCTGGTGAGTGTATGTAATTTGGAATTTGTGGTCAAATTGGTTCAGCAAAGTATGATATTTATTCATTTCTTATCGTGATTTCTCTTAGTGGTTAGTGTCTATTTTGTTTGATTTCTTTGCTGAGACAGTGAGTGAGGCGTATAGTGCATTTGTCTTTTTACTGGATATATTAGGGATGGGTGTGCTATTACTTGTTTTATTCTTTAAATATCTGATAAAATTCCTTTCAAAGCTCCCCTAATATTTAAAACATGTTGGGTTTTATTTAAGCTAATGCTTGCACAAAAATGTAATTAATTAAAAAATAATAATTAAAAAAAATTAGCCCAAAGTTGGATTTGTCCATATTTAACCTAATGTTTGGTAAATACAACCCAGCATTTTGCATTTTGAGTCGGATACATACTTTGACTTCTTGCGATCAGATGCAATTTAATCATTAAATGTTAATTATAATGTCATTGCTGCTTTAGGGATATGCTTATATACAGTTGAAGTCAGAATTATTAGCCCCCCTCCCCCCCCCCCCCCCCAATTTCTGTTTAACGGAGAGATTTTCTCAACACATTTCTAAACATAATAGTTTTAATAACTCATCTCTAATAACTGATTTATTTTATATTTGCCCTGATGACAGTAAATAATATTTTACAAGACACTTCTATACAGCTTAAAGTGACATTTAAAGGCTTAACTAGGTTCATTAGGTTAACTAGGCAGGTTGGGGGAATTAGGCAAGTAATGGAAAAACAATGGTTTGTTCTGTAGACTACTGGAAAAAATATATAGCTTAAAGGGGCTAATAATTTTGTCCTTAAAATGGCTTATAAAAAATTAAAAACTCCTTTTATTCTTGCCGAAAAAAGTAATAGGACTTTCTCCAGAAGAAAATATTATCAGACATACTGTGAAAATTTCCTTGCTCTGTTAAACATCATTTGGGAAATATTTAAAAAAGAAGAAAAAAATTCAAAGGGGGTTAATTAATTTCAACTGTATATTATTTTAAATAACCTGTAATTAATAAGAACATGGTATTTATCATGTTTATGAGCTATTTTTAATATTGTTAACATACTGAGCAGAAAAAAATTTGGATCATGGTGAAAAGTTTGAAAATAATATGTCTAAGAACTTAATCTACTAGTGACTACTGATATCTGAATCCGTCACTAGAGGGCGCTGCAATATAACGCTTGTTTATTGTACCATATCCACAGACACATTGTTTTAGCGCAAGTACTGTTCATGTTCTCTGCACTTTCTACCATATTCCTCAAGAAATTAATTCATAAGAGCTTAATAAGTAAGCAGACTTTAACGTTTAAAGTAAATAGCTTACATTCGCGTTGCAAAATATGATGAACAACAGTGGAATATCTCAATAGGGATTATTTTATGCAAATGTTGGCACGTCTGACCAATGAAGAATCCGTAGGAGGTGCACAGGGTTGAGTCTCACTTTCTCACGCTGAGCAAGACGAGCAGGAGCTGATATTGTCAAACTTCACTGTACATTTGTAGTGTAATATGGACAGATTTACTTGGAAACATGCATATCCAGCTGCATGGTACCGAAGATGCTACTTTTATTCCTGAAATACTCGCTCCTTAGTTTATATCATATGAAGAACCGACATGGGAAAGCTGCAATCCAAACATGGTAAGAGACTTTGCCCTTTACATGTCAGAACATATCAATGCACTTTAATCTAATTCTTGTATTTACTTCGCTTCTAGCATATAAACGGAGAGAAAACCCTGAAGGTAAGGTGTGCATCACTTTAATACTTCTGCCATGTGACTTTAATTAAAGAGGTGTTTAAATGGCGGCTTGTTTTGCTATAGGAGATGCTTTTAAGGAGGTTGCCTGTAGTGAGGAATTGGACAGAAACAAGCAGGTAAAATCCCTTTTATTTCAATACTATTTACAATAAGCTTTAGTAGTTAATGCATTCACTAACATAAACTACATATGAACAATACTAGCATTCCTTAACCAAAGTTTAACATTTACTAATGCATTATTAACATCCAAATTCATGCTTGTTAACATTAGGGAATGCACCATGAGTTAACATGAACTAACAACCAGAGTTCTAATTCACCCCGCTAATTCACCCTGCTAAAATGCTAAAATACCCTCGCCTTCAAAACTCTAATTTCAATAATAAAATCATAAATGGTTTAATGATAAATAAAGGATTTTTTGAGTTTTTTAACTATAAAGTATGAAGCTTTGTGACTTATAACAACCAAAAAGGAAAAACACATTGATAAATTAAGCCACTTCTCATTTACTAGTCTTTTAAGAGCCTCTTGAACCTCCTATCTCTTCCTGATTTGCATTTTCTGTTTGTATTTTGAAAATGTAATTTTCTGCATGTCTTCAAATCTGTAAACATGATTTATTTTATAGTGTGAGTTGTTATTCAATGTGATACAAAGCTACAAACATGCTCATTTGGACAGAGTGATTAGATAAGGTGTAGTGTTGTCAAGATACTGGAATTTCTAAATTCAATACCAACAAAAATATTGATATTCAATAGGCTACTATGATTGATATAATAAAAACTGTATCAAAAATAGCACAAAAAATAAAGATCTATATGCTAGGAATAAGTTTACTTCAAATTTCTTTAGAGGGAGATTTTCTTTTTTCAGTTTTCCTCAAAATAGGTTGATGTGGGCATTGGAGCACTTTCAATATATATGCCTCACAAAAGTAGTAGAACATTCCAGGAAATCCCTAATATGCATGAAAGCATCCAGCTATTGCTGTAGTTAAATGAAAATAGGATCTGAATAGCAAAAAAAATGCTTTAACATGACTGTGACAATAAATGGTTCATATGTGTTCCTCCAGCCATCTCAGGTATTTTCATAAGAAAGTCGATTTATAATTCGATTCTTACTGACATAGCATGTTACATTAGAATATAGCTATAAAATAATATGCTTGATGCATGAACTCACTGTGATTTAACTATTACAGAAACAGATGTGACTGGCTATATTGTATCTAGATAAATGTGTCTAGATATCTATATCATATCTAGAGAGCTAGAACAATTTACGTTTTTCGGACTATGCATGTATTTACATTTCTATGACGCACATTTTATTGATTACAGTTATTTTATTTCACCAAAACTGCACACATTTTATACTGTGAAAACAAATATTAACAACCCGGGCTCATTGTGGAAACGTAGTCTGCAGAAACGTACGGCTGCAGTTTTTGTTTTCGCGAATCCGCCAGAGGCCGCTGTTGTGCGCTTTTTCGCACTTCAGACGCCTCTCGCGAGAATCCACCGGAGGCCGCTGTCCGACTGACCGAATGATTGACTGCGCAACCGGCCAATCAGCCGACCCGCCCTCCTCCTTCCCCGAACCCAACCAATTTTACAGATCGACCCACCCGCCCCCTCGCTTCTCTAAACCCGAGCAACAGTTTACAATTGTCCAAAAAAATAAAAGCCCCGATTTTTTTTTTTCTACTGCGTTTTCAGATTTCGCCGCGTTCTCACCCTGTCACGAAACTCGTTCACTTAATTTTTGGGATTCTGTTTTTGTCTTACCTGATTGCTGGAACTGCTCTTCCGAAACCGATCGCCGTGGTCGACTCCTCTCTGCATCTCGAGCCTGCCGACGTACACGGTGAGCTGAGTGGACAATCGGGTTGCAGCGGGGAAGCCCTCCACAAGGAAGTAAGGCAAGCATGAAAGGGAACAGCGTCACACTTCCCTGCAGCGTTCGCTTGAAAAAAATAAACGCGGTCGTACGTACCCCCCGGGACGTATTCCGCTGTCTCCAGAAACGTCCGCGGGACTACGTTTTCAGAATGAGCTTGGGTTGAATATTAAGCTTCATCAGTAGTTAGAAGTATTCAGTTTGGCGAAACAGTTGTATTCTTACCTCATCAGCTTCAGCTCCTCAAAATAATGAATGAATGATGACAGTGCAGTGGCGGGATTTTTTTAACACCCTGTGACAACAGTGCCACTCCCACCTGCTGGTAGAAACAGGTACTGCTGAACAGCTGACTATTTAATTACCCGACAAATACGCTGCGTTAAGTGGAATGCGCATGATGTATGTGGTAATTTTAAGTACTTAGATAACAAATTTTATTTAAGTGCAACATATTCCAAAAGATCAGGGGCTTTTGACAATAAATCAGGGGCTTAAGCCCCCCCCTCGCAATACCACTGCTACAGAACGGAACTCTCCTTAAATGGTGTTGGGCCTCTTCTAGGCATGGGCTGGTTTAAGATTCTGACGGTATGAAAACCTTAGATAACAACATCATGGTGTTGTGATTACTGCTCTAAAACATGCTCAACAACTTTCCGATTGAACACAATATACACTTATACACTAATACATAGGGATGTAACGGTATCAGAATTTCACGCTACGGTAATACCTCGGTATGAATGTCACGGTACGGTATTTATTGAATCATTTACAGGAAAAAACAAAACTTATGAAAATACTCCAAAAAAGTGCCAAAAGTGTCAATGACATACAAATTAGCCATCTATCTGTAAGCTTTGAAACAGGAACTTCAATTTTAATGACAAAAAAATATTAAACCATGTAAAAAAATTAAGTTTCAATTTAGTATTGTTGAAAACTCATCACATTCAACATTTAATCACTCACTCACTTAGATAGAGATGGGTTTAAAGGAAAATTATCATATAACCTGGTAAAAGCTGGGATCTCTGGGCATTTACAATGTCCCCTGCAACAGAAAAAAACCCTCTCATTTGGGACTGAGGTTTCTGGGACAGAGATATGACTTGGCCCAGGTTGACAGCAGTGAGTAACGTTGTGCATTGTCTTTCCCCCACTTGAGAAGACGAACCATGAGTGAGATAGATAGAGGTCTCTTTGCGGTACAAGTCAATGTCTGCATCAATCTGAACAGTGTGCTGTGTTTCTGCAGTCCCCATGACTGTTATTAGTCGTGTTCCCCAACTTGCAGGCACGTGCACACACAGGGCTCAACCTGTTCAGTGCACATGCCCTTTTTAGTCTTGGATAGAAAGTTCCCTTCCGCGACAACACAGCTGATCAGAATGCGCGCAACAACACCACTATTCAGTACGCGCGCGACAACACCGCTATTCAGTACGCGCGCGACAACACCGCTATTCAGTACGCGCGCGACAACACCGCTATTCAGTACGCGCGCGGCGACAACACCCGCTTTAGGGTTTTCCAGCTCTTTTTCATCCCCGCTACTAGCAGCACACTCCATTTCCGCATTACTGGATCTGTAGCGACAACAGACCGCAAGGGATGATGGCCAAGCCTGGGCTGATGGGAATTATAGTTTCCGCTACCTCCCCTTCGCTTCATTCGCCTGAGCAAATTTTCTCAGAAGACCTATAGTTTTACCGAGTCATGCGACTTCGGTAATATCGGAAAAAATTAATATTGCGGTATGACGGTATTTACAATACCGTTACATCCCTACTAATACACTTTGTTAGGTACACCTATCCAACTGCTCCATAACGCAAATTTCTAATTGGCCAATTACATGTTAGCAAGTCAATGCATTTAGGCATGTAAACATGATCAAGACGATCTGCTGCAGTTCAAACCGAGCATCAGAAGAAAGGGGATTTAAGTGACTTTAAACGTGGCATGGTTGTTGGTGCCAGACGGGCTGGTCTGAGTATTTCAGAAACTGCTGATCTACTGTGATTTTCATGCACAACCATCTCTAGGGTTTACAGAGAATGGTCTGACATAGAGAAAATATCCAGTGAATGGCAGTTCTGTGGGCACAAATGCCTTGTTGATGCCAGAGGAGAATGGCCAGACTGGTTCCAGCTGATAGAAAGGCAACAGTAACTCAAATAAGCACTCGTTACAACCGAGGTCTGCAGAAGAGCATCTCTGAACACACAACACGTCCAACCTCGAGGTGGATGGGCTACAGCAGCAGAAGACCACACCGGGTGCCACTCCTGTCTGCTAAGAACAGGAAACTGAGGCTACAATTCACACAGGCTCACCAAAAATGGACAATAGAAGATTGGAGAAACATTGCCTGGTCTGATGTCTCGATTTCTGCTGTGACATTTGGATGGTCGGGTCAGAATTTGCCAACAAAAGAATTTGCGAGAAAGAATAGATCAATCCTGCCTTGTATCAACAGTTCAGGCTGCTGGTGGTGGTGTAATGGTGTAGGGAATATTTTCTTGGCACACTTTATGCCCATTAGTACCAACTGAGCATCATGTCAACAACACAGCCTACCTGAGTATTGTTGCTGACCATGTCCATCTCTTTATGACCACAGTGTCTCCATCTTCTGATGGCTACTTCCAGCAGGATAACACACCATGTCATAAAGCGTGAATAATGTTTCTTGAACATGACAATGAGTTCACTGTACTCAAATGGCCTCCACAGTCACCAGAGCTCAATCCAATAGAGCACATTTGGGATGTGGTGGAACGGGAAATTCACATCATGGATGTGCAGCCGACAAATCAGCAGCAACTGTGTAATGCTATCATGTTGATATGGAGTAAAATCTCTGAGGAATATTTCCAGTATCTTGTTGAATCTATGCCATGAAGGATTAAGGCAGTTCTGAAGGCAAAATGGGTCCAACCCAGTACTAGTAAGGTGTACCTAATAAAGTGGCCGGTAAGTGTATATTTCAAAAACAGAGATTTGAATAGGCATCTTTGGATATCTTACATTTCTTTGGATATAAAGTAAAGCCGCTGCACTGTTCAGCTCTATAGCCTGCTTAGGTGTTGGTACAAACGTGATTTGTTTTTCAATGTTTCCTGAATCTTAGGCTAAATAAACTAAATAAATATGCTTACTTAACAAAAGAAAACTTGCATAAACCTCAGGAACTCTATAAGAGAACATTTTAGTGGTTTTAAAAACCTTTACTTTTCCAAACCGCGGTAAACCTTGAAACCAGTTATCGTCCACTGCCTAGTCTCTTTGCTTTTCTCTGGTTTTCTCAGAGGAGCCCGGAGCCTTTATCACTGTGTGAAATGCATATGGCCGACAGCCAGAACAGCAGGGTCTTTGAGCGCAGCCCCACCACACATCTGCTATTGGTTTTGAAAACAGAGGGAGGCTGTGATGGGAAAATAGTTGTAGGAGGGAAAAAGGAGTTGTTGTTTGTGGGAGGAGAGCTGTGAATGGAGATGAGCAGATATACGCTGAAGCTCTTTGATTGCTGTAAGTGTGTTTGTGTCAAAATGTCTAATTCAGTGGTCAGGGTGTTGATGGTTTAGAACGATTTCAATCTTCTGTTGAACACAAAAGAGGATAATTTGAAAAATGTCAGACATCTGTGTTACGTCTCTTCCCCTTTTTGGTCTAGGGTTGGGGAAGGAAAATAACAAAGAAAATTAAAATTTAGAATTTGAGAATAAAAAAAGAAGACAAAATTAATGAATTGTGTATAAATTAAATAAACAAATTTTGAGGGAACACTTTAATCCTGCCTCAGAAATTTGAAACAACCACAAGAGTAAACTTAAATTATTTTATTATTTGGTTCTTAAAATCAATAAACAATAAATGAAGCATAAATATCAGGAGAAGGGTTAACCAAAACAACAAACAAAACAGGTCTAGCTCAGGAGGAGTACTAAATAACCTAATTTCAGGT
This sequence comes from Danio rerio, assembly GCF_052040795.2. Classification (NCBI taxonomy): domain Eukaryota; kingdom Metazoa; phylum Chordata; class Actinopteri; order Cypriniformes; family Danionidae; genus Danio; species Danio rerio. The sequence goes on from NC_141039.2 coordinate 46,499,328, forward strand.
AAAAGAAAAGAAATGAAACAACACAGGCTTTCCTCAACTCCCTTACTATCAATAAACACAGTCAAACAATTACAAAAATAAAAATGGCACCCTCTCCCTACAGCTTCAATTTTTAAATCAAAAAGTCAGACAAAGAAACAAAACAATTACCTTTTACGTACCACACACAAAAGAATATCTGTATTTAAATAACAACTCAGAAAACAGACACACTGCCTGTAAAATTACACAACGCAAAAACAAGCAAGTTTCTCAACACAGAGAAACTAAAATTGAACTCACTAGCCCATTAACTCCTTTTTACAATCAACCAGATAAACACCTACAACAATCACGAGTCTGGAGCAGGGGAGAAGTGAACCTCTCCGTAGTTCTTCTTCTTCTTCTTCCTGGTGTTTATTGGCGGTTCGCATTCTTATCAGAGCATTACCGCCACCTACTGTGGGTTATGGATCAGAGACTCACTTATTTTTATTTATTTATATATATATATATATATATATATATATATATATATATATATATATATATATATATATTTTTTTTTTTTACCTCTTGACTCTTCAAAACCCGAGCCTTCGATGTTGCTGCGTGTTCAGCTCCTCCATCTACAGCTCAGGTCCTTCACAGCCGAGACATAGAAAACATAGTAGATGAGAGGAGAAAGCTTAATATTGTTATAAATAAAATAATAATTAAGTTAATTAAATAAATATATTTAGACATTCTATATCCTATGTATTAACTGAGTTCTTTTTAAGAATTGAATCAACCATTTCTTTCCTTCCTGATATAAAAACTCTTTCAGTGTTATTTGTTCATCATTTATCTGTAGGTCATTAATTAACATATTTCTTTCCTCTGTGTATTTATTGCAACTAATGATTACATGTTCTACTGTCTCTCTTTCTCCGCATCCATCACACAACCCTGTTGGATGTTTTCCTATCATGTGTAATGTAGCGTTCAGCCCTGTATGTCCTATCCTTATTCTTGAAAGAATACAATCCTCCTTCCTGCTCCCCCATGATTTCAAAATCTGTCCTACCTTTGGTTGTATTGCATATAAATGTCTGCCTTTTTGTTCATTGTCCCAACTTATTTGCCACTTTTTGTGTATTCCCTTTTTAATTACTGATTTAAGTTCAGCCCTACTATACCTGATTTTCATTTCTATCCTCTCTTTTGCCATTACTGTTTTTGCTAATCTATCTGCTGCTTCATTGCCCTCAACTCCTGAATGTGCTGGTACCCATACAAACTCAACTATTTTGTTTTTCTGTTCTAAATTTTGTAATAATTGAAGAATTTCTATTATAATGTCCTGTCTAGTTTCCGATTTTTTAATATCCAGGCATAGTAACGCTGAAGTTGAATCAGAACATATTATCGACTTGTTTAGATCCATTTCATAAACTTTGTTGACTGCTAGCATAATTGCTAGCAGCTCTCCTGTAAATACTGACAAATGATTAGATATTCTTTTCCCTTCTAACACATCTAAACTTGGAATAATATATGCGATCCCCACCCGGCCACTTTGCGGATCTTTTGATGCATCTGTAAAAATGTGTGTATACTGATCATATTTTGTCCCGATATACTCTCTTGTTAGATATCCCTCTGTTAACTCATGTCCTTTTTCCTGTCTGTCTTTCAATAATTTGAGGTCTATTTTTGGTTGTGGTAATATCCATAAAGGTGTTGTTGGTAGAACTATTGATGGTATAATATTATATTCATTTAATTTCATTTCCTGCACTAATTCCTCAATAATCCAGTTAAAGCTATTAATTTTCTTTTTCCCATATTCCCAACATACCTCCATTAGTGTTTTTACAGGATGATTAACCTCTTGGCCTTTTGTTCTTGCCCAGTATGTCAATATCAGTTGTTTCCTTCTTAGTTGAATTGGCATTTCCCCCATCTCCACCTGCAAAGCTGGAACTGGAGAGGAAGGATATGCTCCGCAACAAATTCTAAGAGCTTGGGATTGTATTCTTTCAAGTTTTTCTAATTGTGACTTTGCTGCTGAATTGTATGCCACACAACCATAATCTAAAATTGCTCTGATCATTGTTACATAAATAGTTTTTAAAGCTAGTCTATCTGCTCCCCACTCACGCCCAGAAATACATCTCATTACATTCAAAATTCTTTTGCATTTCTCCTGCATCTTACTGATGTGATTACTCCATGTAGCTCTAGAATCTAACCACATACCTAAAAACCTGATCATTTTTACTTGTTCTAATTCTATATTATATATTTTCAGTTTTAGGTCAATACTACTTTTTTTGTTTGTAAAGAAAATATATTTGGTTTTTTCCACTGAAAATTTAAAACCCCATTTATTTGACCAGTTCTCAACTTTAATTAATGCTGTTTGCATTTTATTAACTATATGATCCACATTTCTGCCTCTTAACCATAGAGCTCCATCATCTGCAAACAGAGATTTATTGATATTTCTTTCTAAACTTGAAAAAACATCATTAATCATAATTAGAAATAACAAAGGACTTATAACACTGCCTTGTGGAGTACCATTTTCAATAATTCCTCTACTCGACACATCTTTCCCAATCTTTACTCTAATATATCTTTCAATTAAAAACTCTTTAATCCAATTAAATAGTCTACCACTTATTCCTATTTGGTTCAACTTAATTAACAGGCCCTCCTTCCATAGCATATCATATGCTTTCTCAATATCAAAGAAAACTGCCACTACTGTTTCCTTATTAGTTAACGCTTTCCTAATGTCTGTTTCTAAATTAATAACTGAGTCCATTGTACCTCTTCCACTTCTGAATCCACTTTGATAAGGGGAGAAAAAGTTATTTTTCTCCAAGTGATACCCAAGTCTGTCAGTGATCATTTTTTCCATTAATTTACACATGTGTGATGTTAGTGCTATTGGTCTATAGCTTAAAGGATTACTAGGGTCTTTACCTGATTTTTTTATGGGTATAATTAATGAATCCTTCCATTCTAGAGGCAATTTTCCTTCTTCCCACACCCTGTTATAAAATTCCAGAATTTTCCTTAGTGACTCTTCACTTAACTTTTTTAACATCACATAGCTTATATCGTCTTGTCCTGGAGTTGATGTCTTGGTGTATTTTAATGCCCTTTTCATTTCTGAAAAGGTGAACAAGACATCTAACGTACCTTCGGTAACTGTCCTTTTTTCCATTATATTACAATTCCCGGATAACACTCTTTCTCTCATATTCTTACTTTCATTTGTCAAGTTATTGGAGCTGTTTACTTTTAAGAACTCATTTTTAAACATTTCTGCTTTGTCTTTATCATTTACTGCATTCTTGCTTCCTACATTTAATACTGGGTATTCATATTCTCTTCTAATACCACTCATTTTTCTTATCATATTCCATACTTCCTCAACCGGAGTACTTTTCCCAATTTCATTACAAAACGATCTCCAATATTCTTTCTTCTTTTCTCTGATTATTTTCCTAGTTTCTGCCTGAGCTTTCTTATATTCTATCAAGTTTTGCAAGTTATGTGTTCTCTTTAGAATTTTAAATGCCTTCCTTTTTTTTCTTACTGCTATTGTACACTGGTCATTCCACCATGGGACCATTTTCCCTACTCTTTTTCCTGAACTCTTTGGAATACTTTCATTTGCTGCATGCCGAATTACATAACTTAACTCTGCATATAACCTTTCAATTTCAATATCTTCATTCATCTTAATTTTTTTCAACCCTTCTTCACTTATTTCTTTGAATTTCTCCCAATCAGCTTTCTCATACTTCCATTTTCCAGAATTACCTTTATTAACATTCTTATTCTCACTATTTATAATTGAACTAATAATAGGAAAATGGTCACTTCCAATTGAGCATTTCCTTATGACCTCCCATACTGTAATTCCACCCAGTGAATTTGACACAATTGTTAGGTCAAGTGCTGATTCTTTGCTTGTATTTACATCCATTCGTGTATATCCTCCATCATTCATGCATACCAAATTTTTCTTTTCTATAATCTCCTCTATTACCATACCATTTCTATCTGTTATTATTCCTCCCCATAGTGTATTATGTGCATTAAAATCACCACACCATATAACCCTTTCTTCATTTAGACCTTTAATTTCTTCCATACTATCCATTGTTAGTTTTTTACATGGGTTATAAAAATTTATTATTACATACTCTTTTATTCCATACCATATTTCTATCACTATATATTCCAGGTTTACTCCTTTTTCCAAAGTTCTATAAGGCATTCCTTCTTTTATAAACGTGACACAACCTCCACCTATACCTTCTTCCCTGTCCCTTCTTACACTTACATATCCCTTTAAAACAAAATCTAACCTTGAGTTCAACCAAGTTTCCTGAATACATATTACATTAGGTTTTTCTTTCATTTTACTTAAATATCCCTTAAACTCTTGTCCATTAGCACATAGACTTCTTGCATTCCATTGTAGGATTCTCAACATAACCCTACTAACCTATTCCTATCTCCTGACTCTCTTGAAAATCTGAACTGAGGCTTCTTCTTATATCATCACTCTTCAGACCCTTTATTTCCAGATACCTTTCTGCTGCTTTAATTATTATTTGTATCTTTTCTGTTCTTCTTTCTGTTTGGGCAGTGCAGTTAATTACTTCTACCATGAAGAGTACAAAATTTTTCTTGCTTACTAACGCCAAATCCTCTGATGACCTACTTTCACCAATTCTTTCTTCTCCTTCATTTTTCTTACCTGAATCCAATCTTACTGTTTCATTTGACTTCCTCTTTTCCCTCACCATCTTTACTGCTTCAGCGTAAGTTAGATTGTTTTTTTCTTTTTCCTGCTGAACTTCCACTGCCCTTTTTCTTGCCTCACAACCTCCATATGCAGCATTATGTCCTCCTCCACAGTTGCAACATCTCACCTCCACTCCTTCTTCACACTTTCCAAATTCGTGTTCCCCTCCACATCGCGCACATCTTATTTTTGATTTACATAAAGCTGCTGTGTGCCCATACCTCTGACAGTTGTAACATCTCATTGGAGGTGCATTGTATTCTATAACTGGGTAGCTGATGAATCCCATTCTGACTTTATCTGGCATTTCTCTTCCTTCAAATTTAATGCGCACCGACAGACTGTCCATTCTTCTTCCTTCTCTATTCATCTTCAATCTAACTGCGTCTATGACTTTACCTCCATCAAGATTCTTTTTTAATTCCTCCATTGTTACCCCAATAGGAACTCCTTTTATCACGCCAAATATCCATGAATTCTGACCTATGATCTTACTACTCGTAACAACCTTCTTCCCCACTGTTTTTACTTTCATTGCCTTATTTTTCTGTTCTTCGTTTTTGCACACAATCATTAACGCACCATCCTGAAGCACCTTTGCGAATGCGATTTCACCTACTTGTTTCTTTAATTCATGTGTCAACATCATTGGATTTATTCCTGAAACTCCCGTTTCTTCCTTGAATCTTAATATTATCCTAAATCCTAATTTGGCTTTTTCTCCAACCCCTTCCTCCTCACTCGCTAGCGAACTACTTTCCGATGCATCCTCCTTACCTTTTTTCCTTTTCCTAGATGCTTTTTTCCCGTATCGTCCTTCTATTTGTGTCCATCCTATATCCATATCATCCTCTTCCTCCTCTTCACCACTATTCTCTACTCTTAGAGTCTCCGATCCATTCCCAACTTTATTTTCTCGATTTCTATTCTTTGGATTATTTTGATTGTTTGAATTCGCCGCCATTACTCTGTCGACGTCATCAACCTTCCGCCTCCGGTCCAGTTTCCCCCTCTCCGTAGTTTGAGACGCACTGCTCTTTTGTAGCAGCAGCATTACTGCAGCACGCTCCAATGATGAGCACCACCTGGGCCCAATCAGCTCTTCCTAGTGAGCAGGCAGAGGGACACAGTGAAAGTAAAAGAGAAACACACAACATAACCACTCCCAATGGACAGTAAACACACAAATAAACAATAATAATAAATAAATACATCCAAGGGATGTAACATCTGTAACCATTGACTTCCACAGTATTTCACACTATGGAAGTCAATGGCTACACATTTTCAGCTTTCTTCAAAATATCCTGTTTTGTGTTCAACAAGTGAGAAACTCATAAAGGTTGGAAATAGGCAGGGGATGATAACCGGTTTCAAGGTTTACCGCCTTATTTTTAAAAGTCAAGGTGTTAAAACCTCTAAAATGTTTTGGTATACCGTTTCTAAGGTATATATAGAGAGTTTTTTTATAATAATAATAATTCATTTTATTTGTAAATGGCGCCTTTCTAGACACCCAAAGTCGCCTTGCAATAAGCATCAACAGCCAAGCTAAAACAAATTAAACATTGCTAAAACAATCATTGACCAAACAGGTTAAAACACAATAGCGAATATAAAAGAACATAATAAAAAACATGATAAAAAAAAATGTTATAGAAAAGCCTGCTTAAAAAGATGGGTCTTTATACGGGATTTAAAAGTGTGAAGACTATCACTGCTCCTTAATCTAGGGGAAGCGAGTTCCATAGCCGAGGAGCCATAGAGCTAAAGGATCTGTCTCCCATTGTGCTCAATCGAGTGCGAGGTGGTACCAGGGTGGAGATGTTGGCAGGGGTCTCAAACTCGCGGCCCGCGGGCCATTTGCCGCCCTCAGTGCAATATTTTGTGGCCCGCGCCGACCGCTGGGAGAGAGAGCGTTCCCCGCTCCGCTGATTCTATCCGTACACAGCGCGCTTGTCACTCAATGCGCGTTGTCGCGCGCGTACTCAAGAGCGGTGTTATCGCGCGCCTACTGAAGGGCGGGACCGAGGGTGTGTCGCGTCGCGGGGGCACTTTTGATCTTTTTGGAAGGGCACTTTCTATGCAAGACTAAAAAGGGCATGTGCTCTGCACAGGTTGAGCCCTATGTGTGCACGTGCCTGAGATTGTGTTGATATTATAGGTAGATACAGACTGGTACAGACTGATGTGACTGGAGTGGGGTGGGGGTGTTTTATTTATACATATATACGCCTTTTTTTAGGTGAGGGAATGGAAGTTTTGAGTGAGTTCCCCCACTTTTTTCCCTAGGACTTCAATAAGTCAAAGTACAGGTCTAGACTAATGATGATCATCTTCAAGCCATACTGAGGGTCTCAACTGCTTCCGCTCTAAAGCCAAATGTGGTTCAGATTTGTGAGAAGAAGCGCTGTCAAGTCTCTGGCAGCAAGGAGTAGGCAAAAGATGCCATGTTCAGAAGAACTGTTCATAATCTTCACTCAATGTTCTATTAATGTTCAGGACACTTCATGTTCAGAAGAAATGATTAAAACTGTTAATAATGACATTTGAGGACTTTTTTTTTTGTGAAATCCCTTATGCGGCCCAGCCTCACCCAGACTTTGCCTCCTGCGGCCCCCAGGTAAATTGAGTTTGAGACCCCTGATCTAAGGGTACGAAAAGGGGTGTAGATATGGAGAAGTTCAGTGAGATATTGAGGAGCGAGATTATGAAGTGCTGTGAAAGTTAGAAGTAATATTTTAAAATCAATACGATACTTTACTGGAAGCCAGGGAAGCTGATAGAGGAGTGGTGTGACATGTTCGTGAGATGGAGTTGTAGAGATGACACGAGCTGCATGGTTCTGAACCAGTTGGAGTTTACGGAGAAGTTTGGAAGAAAGTCCAGAAAGAAGTGCATTACAGTAGTCAAGACGTGAAGTAACTAATGCGTGGATAAGAATTGCTGTGTTGTTGGTTGTGAGAGAAGGGTGGAGATGAGTGATATTGCGCAGGTGTAAATTTGCACTATGTGTAATATTATTGATGTGACCTTCAAATAAGAGTGTGCTATCCAAGATGACGCCCAAACTCTTTACCTGCACAGAGGGAAAAATTGTGCTGTTATCAATGTCTATTGTGAAATGATCAGCTTTATCCAAAACGCTTTTAGTGCTGATGAGAAGGGCAAGTCACTGTTTAATTTTAAAAAGTTAGCTGGAAGCCAGATTTTTATTTCAGCTAGACATCTGCTCAAAGCAGGAGGAGGAAAAGAGAGAGGGTGCTCGCTGCAAAGCCATTTGAGGAGAGCTGAGCTCCAGAGAGGGGGAGCATGAGCTGTCGCTCCTCCTCCTGTAAGCTGTTTTAATGGGCACACCAACCCCACCCCTAACCCTACCCCCAATGACATCACTCGTAGAAGAAGTGCAAAAAAGGTGGAACTCAAGCTTAAGCTCCCCCTCGCTGGAGCTCAGCTCTCCTCAAATGGCTCTGCAGCGAGCACCACTTGGGAAAAGAACAGGAGGGCTTGGTGGACAGGTAGAGTTGAGTGTCGTCAGCATAACAGTGAAATTGTATGTTGTGTTTTCTGAAAATGTGAGGGATATGATAAATGAAAATTCTTTTGAATACCTTTTATTTTACTACAGTCATGGGTGTTGTAATGTAACATACCTTATGTGTAAAAACTACAGTAATTGAGTGATTTGTTTATATCACTGTTGTTGTATTACTACATGAATGAGTTGGTCAGTTGTGAACATTTGACATTTTTGCAACACAGTGCTTTCCCACACTTTAACCAGAAGAGGTCCTCATCCAGCTCTGATTTAGAAAGCTTCGAGTAAAGAACGTTTTTCCGATACAATTGAGTTGAGCACTTCACTGGTTCAGAAAGCTTTATTTTACTGTCACTAGCAAACAGGATTAAACAAATAAATAGGGATGGCTGACGTGAAACTGACGTTTCGACACACTGTCGAGATCCCGAAGCGCAAGTGTTTTGAAACACTGCACCGAAGCATGACCCGAAACACCCAAGTCACGTGACTAAAGTGTTTCGAAACACCTGGTCACGTGACTAAAGCGATTCAAAGCATCGATCAGCTTAGAAGCGTTTCGAGACCTGTCGAATTTTCATTTGACTGCCAGGGTCAGAAAAAAATGTCTGTCTTATACGGCCTTGTGGATTGTGCCTGTGCACGCTGTTACTGCGCTTCAAATGACTTTTGGGTTCAAATGCCGACTTGTACAAACACTCCAAAATCATGGTTTTATGTATTTTAATCATGTTTCTGTTTTATGCTGTAGTCGAGACAGGATAAAGCTGCGGATATGCCATTAAATTTAGCATTATTTTAGTAACATTGTAAAACAATAATTAATATTTTTACAGTACTGTGATGGTTGGGTTTAGGGTTTGGGTAGACGTTAATATAATACAATAAATGGGAAATTTAATTAATAAAATAAATAATTCTTGTTAATCTTTGGCAACAACTGTGTCTGATCTAGCAACAACCCTGTTTTATGACCAGAACAAGACAAATTTATTCAAAAAGTGTTTATTCGGATGTCAGACCAATGTTGAAACAAAATGATACAATAACAAAGCATTACCAACTGGTATTAAAGGATTTCAAAATAGCTGTATCAGCCTGGATTCGACCCCACTATCCCCGGATTGAAGTCGGAAACCGTAACCGCTCCACTACAACAGTTAAAGGTTCAACCCTACAAAGTGGGGTTTAATTCCTCAATTTGCTCAACTGTTCTTTTCTGAAGCTGTTCCAGTGCAATACATTAAAAAAAATGACCACTAGGTGTCACCGTAGAGTGGGGTTTCGAAGCTACGACACATTTGCTTCGACTGTTTCAGTGTTTCATGAAGCCTCGCTTTGCCCACCATTACAAATAAACAAGGCAAGGATCAAAAATAAGGCAAAACAAGACAAAGGAAACGCATTGTAGTGTCACTAAACAGATAACAAGACTCAGCAATGAGTGTCTCAAAGTGAGCTGTATATATGTGTGTGTAATCAGCACTTGAGCAGCATCAGCTGTGTGTTTGCAATCAGTCAGGATCAGGAACCGGTTGTGTGTGTGTTGCATGACTGAATATGTAGTCCATAAATGGCCGATTTGTAGTCCTTTAGCGATTTGCAGCTACTAGATCGCTGGTGATCATGAAAGTTATCATATTGTCAGAAACTTATACCGGCCCAATAGTGAGTACATGTTCATTTTTGAGTGAACTATCCCTTAAAATGTCAAAAGAACAGTCCAGAATCAGTTGATCTGCTATTCTGCAACTTATTTTCAACCCATTTACTACGTATTACTGTTTCTATTTGGGGTTTTACTGATTCAACTAACACATGTGGTATGTTATAAATAAATAAAGGTAATAATACTTAATCAGATCATTCAATAAAACATTACTGTCTGTGTCACACCATGCGCTCTATTCTGAACACACACACACACACACACACACACACACACACACACACACACACACACACACTCTCTTTCTTACATCCTTTGAAGTTTAATGGAGAATAAAGGGTGAATGAAAGGATTCATGAGAACAGAGACTCCTTTGACCAAGAGCTTTCAGTGTCCCTGACTTTATGACCCTCAGCATGAAAGAACAGCGTCCTAATTAGACAACAGCTGTTCATCCAGTTGAAGTCAGAATTATTAGCCCCCCTGCATATACAATTTTGGTTTACGGAGAGAAGATTTTTTAAAACACATTTCTAAATATAATAGTTTTAATAACTCATCTCTAATAACTGGTTTATTTTATCTTTGCCATAATAATATTTCACTAGATATTTTTCAAGATGCTAGTATTCAGCTAAAGTGACATTATAAGGGCACCTATAATGAAAATCATCTTTTGTAAGTGGTTTGGACAGAACTGTGTGCAGGTATAGTGAGTCCACTGTCATAATGGGGGATGTAAACACAATAAGTCTCTATTTTGAAATTTCCTGACTAGGGATGCTCATTTTGGTTTATTTTACCAACCAACAACCACAACTCATTAACCGAATGATAAACAGAGGAATATTAAAATATTATTTAATTAAAAAAAATACTTTATATTTTATATATATTTTAACACGCGAACAACATACAGAACATAACAGAATATCTCCACGCACCTGCACATTCCTGACAGGATCAAAAACAAAGAATAAACTCAATAAAAATAATAGAATAACAGGCCTGCCCTAGATATTTTTCACTTAAATAACAAAATTAGATTACAAAACGAAAACACTGACTGAATCCTTTGTAAGAACCGCCATAGGCTTGTTTGTCCGATAGTTTTTTTTCTTCCGTCAAATTAAAATATCAGACTATTAAATCGATCGCTCCACTGAAAATGTGCATTTAATTAATGTTTGGTTGTTATTATTATGTCACAAAACTCCTTTTAACATTTTAATAGAAGTCATTAGTTTAAATAATATGTCATAATGACTTATTTCCTCCGAGACTTAGGGCTCGTATTTTGACTGTGTAAAGTATATACCACTTTGTAAAGTACAGGCTACTATAGTATATAACAATTTTGTTGTTTACGTATGATATTGCATAAATTTACATACATGTTTTATAAGCTATAAATTGAACGCTTCAGATAGGGGCGGAGTTATCATTATGAAAAAGTCAAGAAAATGATTGGATTTGTTTGATTCGTAGATTATGTAGGCTATTTAAAAAATTATATTAAATAAAAACTATAAATAACAAATTTTCTAAATGGAAATAAGGTTGGTTTGTTGGTCGTCAGTGGTAACAAATTACAAATACTCCAATTACTGTTATTGAGTAGTTTTTATTAAATAGAATTTTGTAGTTTTAGTAAATTTAATTACATTTTTTTTATTATATATTTACATTTTATTTAAATTTTTTTTTTTCTATTCCTGATGCTTAACACTTTGATTTTAATCAAGAGCTCAAAGAGATCTGAGGCTCAACTGATTGTGAACGCCTGAAACGTCTGAGTACATAAGCAGCAATCATTAAACCGAAGAAGGCTCACATCCAAAACGTTTGTTTTACTTTTCTCCTGAGAGTGTTGACCTTCTTTGGAACTTGTCAATTGCAAAAAAACAAAAACTACTTTGGATGTTAATAATGCATTAGTAAATGGTTAATAAATGCTGTACAATTATTGTTCATTATTAATTCATGTTAGTAAATACATCAACTATCATTAACTAATGAAACCTTATTGGGTTCTCAACTCGCTTAACAAAACAACATTCTTTACTTGTCTAGAAAATGCTTCTTCATATATATATATATATTTGGTTATTTGGTTGAGAAATAAGAGAAAAACACTAAGTAAGAAAAGTATATTGAGGGGCGTCTGACACCCGCATAAAGCCCTCTGAGCTAGAAATCTGAGCCCAGATCAAAGTGCCTGGAGCCGACGGAGCGTGGCTGAGACTCGGCCATCATGATGACAGAAATCACTGGCAGACTCTGATAGATCACTCATCCACTAACACAGCCTTTGTTCTTCAGCCGGCTGTCAGACAGCAGGTTCTGCATGACGCAGAGAGATTGCTTGCACAGTTGGATGTGTTTGCTTACAAAAGATGTGATTTAGTAGAAGGAGAAAGATTTTATAGATGCGTCATAGATTGACTTCTGGAAAACATTATAAGCATTTAACCTGTTTTTTACATGCATTTTTTATTCCTCTTTCCTTTTTGGGCTTATTGGAACCTAATTAGAATAAAACCCAAGGATCATCTTTTGATATGATGCACTTTTAGAGAAAAATTATGTCCATATATGTGGACTCGTGGTCCGAATTTACATAGAACACTTTTCCCTGACTGTTTTGTAATGAATATTTAACATTTTTTGAACATGTTTTGACTATCAGAGAGTAAAAACAAATTTTTTTCCCATTTTGGACAGTAAAAAATAATGTTTGGGACATTTCATATGCTGCAAAACAGTTGCAGGATGAGACTGTATGTCTGTAATATAAAACACGTATTTTAAATAGCCACTTAAAAGCTAAAATGTGCTGTCCACGTATGTGGCCACTAAGCCCTAGGAGGTTAAAGGGAACCTGTGATGAAAATGATCTTCTGTAGGCTGTTGGACAGAACTGTGTGTAGGTATAGTGTCCACAGTCTTACTGGAGTGATAAAAACGCAATACTCTATTTTAAAATGTACTGACGTTAAAATAGGACCCGCCGTAACATGATGGAGTAGGAGAGCGGTTTTCCCCAACCACCGATGTTGATTGATGTAAGTGATCTGGTCAGAGTCTTGAGATTATAATTTAAAAGACCCGGCTAGAGCAATCTCCATTTAATGATTCAGCTGATCCAGTCAGAGTGTATTTCACGTTAAAGATACACTGATTTAGATGAGCGAGGCAGTGGCGCAGTAGTGCTGTCGCCTTACAGCAAGAAGGTCGCTGGTTGGAACCTCGGCTCAGTTGGCGTTTCTGTGTGGAGTTTGCATGTTCTCCCTGCCTTCGCGTGGGTTTCCTCCGGGTGCTCCGGTTTCCCCCACAGTCCAAAGACATGCGGTACAGGTGAATTGGGTAGGCTAAATTGTCCGTAGTGTATGAGTGTGTGTGTGAATGTGTTTGTGGATGTTTGCCAAAGATGGGTCGCAGCTGGAAGGGCATCCGCTGCGTAAAAACTTGCTGGATAAGTTGGCGATTCATTCCACTGTGGCGACCCCGGATTAATAAAGAGACTAAGCCGACAAGAAAATGAATGAATGAATGATTTAGATGCAACCCAACCTCATTCTGGAAACGTAGCCCCGCGGATGTTTCTGGAGACCGCGATTTACGTGGCCGGAGGTACGTAAAGGCCGCGTTTGGTTTTTTTCAAGCGAACGCTGCGGGGCGGTGTGGCACCGCTTCGCCCCTTCTCTTCGCGCTAGCCAGCCAACGGCTCGCCTCCGAGTGGAGGGCTTTCCCGATGCAATCAGTTTGTCCGCTTAGCTCACAGCGTTGCGTCGGCGGAGCGGAGGCCCCGGACGAGGAGGAGGAGGAGCCGGCCGCGGTGGACGACGACCAGGATCGAGTCCGGGGAACAGCAGGTTCCGGAAATCAGGTAAGGCGAAAAACGGAATCTGAAAAATAAGGGCGAGAACGCGGCGGGATCCAAAAACGTGGTCGAAATCGAAGACGAGGGCTTTTGCGAACCGTCGCTCGGGTTTAGGGAAGGAGGAGGAAGAGGAGGGCGGCCGAGTCGGCCGAGTCGGCCGATCCGGCGGCTTTTTGCGCGAGAACGGCGCGGGCGCGAACAGCGCGTGCTCCCGAGAGGTGCCCGAGACGCGAAAAAGCACGCACAGCGGCCTCTCGCGGATCCGCGAAAACAAAAACCGCTCGAATACGTACCTCTCGGGACGTAAATCGCGGTCCGCAGAAACATCCGCGGGGCTACGTTTCCACAATGAGCCCGGGTTGTTTAGATGAGTAGGTCAGAACAAGTCTCCAGGTAAGGATTCACTGATTCAAGTGATCCAGTCAGAGCAAGTCTTTGTTTAATGTTGGTCTTCTTATAGGATAAGAAAACTCCCGCTATGAATAATGAAAAACCGATGCGCCCTCACTCCACTAGCAGATTCGCGATACGTCACTGATTTTAAACCTGCCCCAAAAGTTTTCCCCACAATTAAAGTTGACAGGTGCTAACGTTGTCTTAACTGATGCTCAACACTCACAAATCTGTCAACATCTTAAAAAAGGTACTCCAAGGTGTCTTGAACCTTTAATGATTGGCAGATTCATGAAATTACAGCAAATATCTAGTCAACGTTTTTCTGATTTGCCAGTTTTCACAGAGACAGTACAGCTTTTTTAAATCATCAGTTGTAGTTTTCAGCATGTGATTTAACTTTCTCACAAAATAAACATTTATTGATGACCAGTTTTAAGACTTCTTTTGTACTTTTAATGCATAAAAAGATAAGGAGTACATTTGATATGTTTCTCTGCTGTGAAGCACATGTGCAGTGGTGTTTAATGCTGGAATAACAGGGACAGAGTGGAGTCAGGAAGGATCGCAGATGATGTTGAGCTGTTTTGTCATGGAGTTTAATTCACTTCCTCCCTCTGAAACCAGCACTGCGATGTGTCTGGAAACAATTGAGTTTAAGACCACAGGAGTGCAAAGAATGAACTGCCTTTTTTTCCCCCCTCGTTCCTGCTGAATTCATTACGGGGGCCGCTTCTCCAGCTCAAAAACAGCTTTTCTACACAAATTCTATACCAGGGCTGGCCAACCCTGTTCCTGGAGAGCCACCTTCCTGCAGATTTCAGTTGCAACCCATATCAAACACACCTGCCTGTAATTATCACGTGGTGTTCAGCTCCTAATTAATTGGTTCAGGTGTGTTTGATATGGGTTGCAACTGAAATCTTCAGGAAGGTGGCTCTCCAGGAGCAGGGTTGGCCACCCCTGTTTTATACAATCTGACTAAGCCATGCAAAGGAGCATAGATCATGTTTGTCGATCTGTCATTTTACAGATGTTGATCCTCTAAAGCAGGGGTTTCCGAACTTTTCAGCCCCCCAAATAACAATGTCAGTGTGCTCGCAACCTCCAATATCTTCTGAGGTGGTTATTAATATGAAAACCGGCGCACAATAGGCCCATCATTTAATTGTGAAGAACGCCACTCGGAGATCATCCTCCATGTTCAGCTGTGCTCTGTATTTATTTTTAATGTATGTGAGTGAGGTAAAGGTGTCAGAAAGTTTAACCTGGTGGCATAAAATCAAAGTGCTGTGTCTTTAATATATCGTGATCGCAAAAAATCAAAAGGCTGATGGCTTTTTATTTGCTTGTTGTCTTTTTTTATTGGAACTATTTGTTCTTCATTAGTCACCAATATTATTACTTTTAGCTGGTGAGATGTTTCCTTTTTCTTCTTCTTTTATTTCACCTCCATCTATCCATTGATTTATTTACCTATTTTTATTTTTTATTTTTTAGGATTACTATAAATTCTTTATTATTATTTTGCGCTTATAAATTCTTGAATTTATTTATTTGGTAAATACTTAGTTAACCAATTTGCTACTGTTGTTTATGATTTGATTTTAGACTATAACCCATTGTACATTCTTTTTTAAATCTTCATTCATTCATTTTCTTGTCGGCTTAGTCCCTTTATTAATCCAGGGTCGCCACAGTGGAATGAACCGCCAACTTATCCAGCAAGTTTTTACGCAGTGGATGCCCTTCCAGCCGCAACCCATCTCTGGGAAACATCCACACACACACACACACACACACACACACACACTTATACACTACAGACAATTTAACCTACCCAATTCACCTGCACCGCATGTCTTTTGGACTGTGGGGGAAACCGGAGCACCCGGAGGAAACCCATGCGAACGCAGGGAGAACATTCAAACCGAGGCTCGAACCAGCGACCTTCTTGCTGAGAGGCTACAGCACTACCTACTGCGCCACTGCTTCGCCCTTTGTAAATCTTGCCTCTGATTAGTAGTGATGGAAAGTTCGGATCATTTTACTGACTCAATCTTTGAGTCTCGTTCACCGAGATGAACGAATCTTTTTCCGAGTCATTTCGTTCATTTGGTTCAATTTGCCAAAATATTATTAAAATGTTACAAATTGCTTCCAAACTCATCTACAACTAGCCCAAAATGTTGATCACACAACAAATAAGTCATAAATAGAAAACTATAAGAAGGAGAAAATAATATTTCAATGTTTACCTGGTCTTTTGTCTATGAAGGTATTGTTGTCTCTTTGCTCAGGTCACCTCTTCATGTCTTCAAATGTCAGTGGTTCGTTCACGTTACACTGACAGTCACATATAATCTTAACCAATGTACACAGTCTGAGCTGATAGGAGCCATGATAATTAGTTCACCTTTTGAGTCTTCTGGTTCTTGAGTCGTTCATTCATCACGTGACAGAATACTCAAACCCGATAGAGGACTCGAGAGATGAACGGATCAATTCTTTTTCCGGCTCTAAACGCATATGATTGGCCCGTGATGAACGAATGACCCAGACCTGATAGAGAACTCGAGAGATGAACAGATCAATTCTTTTTCCGGCTCTAAACGCATATGATTGGCTTCTGCCTTTCCTCAATGAGCGACTCAAAAGACTTGAAATGAACGATACTACCTGCACAAACGAATCACTCCCTGAGAGGACTCGTAGTTCCCGAGTTATATTGAAGATTCGTTCAAAATGAACGAATCGTTCAAGAACAACCCATCACTACTGATTATATCTCTGAAAGCACATTGTACATTCATTTTGATAACTTTAAATAAACATTTCACCTAAAAACAACAACAACAAAAAAAACAATCATAAAAAATTACGGGGACACAAACTGGATTTAGAAAATTGTTGAAAAGTGTCACCAGTGGAGATGACGTCCCTGCTCTGCTTTGCAGTGTAATCTAATTCTAACACTCTACACTGCACACAATAGCTGTTGTCTTTGGATGTGCCGTGTTTTAATGATCTGCTTTTGCCTCTTTAACTCTAGGATCTGTGTGTTAGAGAAGCAGAAGAGGATCATCTGTCAGATCATTACTGTTCCCTGCAGGGTAAGTCCAGCGCTGAGACCAAACTCATTCACAAACAGCTCCTTTGTCTTTTAAACATATACAGACGAATCCAGTCACTGATTTCAATAAAAGCAACTTCATGGCCTGAAAGGATTGCTTTTTGGTTCCACTTATATTAAGTGACCTTAATATGTACTGACACTGAAATTAATAATTTGGTGCTGTGTACTTAATGTGTAAATACGTTTTTTTTACATTGTACTGATGGCTACCTGCATGGAAATACATCTGTAATTGATTTCTGTAGCTACATTTATAATTACACTGTTGACCATCTCTTACACTTTACCCACCCTTAAACCTACCCACACCACCAAACCAGACCCCTATCCCACCTCTAGTGTTCTGGAATATATTATAAACACATTAAGTACATTGTATTTGCATCTAAATATAAATACATTGTAGTTAAGGCTACTAAATATAAAGTGCGCCTGTTTTATTTCCTAATGTAATAAGATAGTTCACCCTACAATGAACATCTGTTTAAGGGATAGATCACCCAATATTGAGTATTCATAATTGAGTATTCATAATTTACCAACCCAGGCTCATTCTGAAAACGTAGTCCAGCGTACATTTCTGGAGACCGCGAAATAGGTCCCGGGAGGTACGTATGGCTGCATTTCATTTTTTTAAGTGAACGCTACGGGGCTGTGTGCTTACCTCCGTATGGAGGGCTTTCCCGCTGCAATCAGTTTGTCCGGTCAGCTCATCGTGTGCGTCGGCGGACTTCAGATGCAGAGAGGAGGAGTTGACAAAGGCATCCGGGTTCAAGTCTGGGGAAGAGCGGTTCCAGAAATCAGGTAAGACAAAAACAGAATCCAAAAAATAAAGTTCATAACAGGGTGAGAACGTGGTGAAATCTGAAAAGGTGGTTAAAAAAATAAAAACAGACGAGGGCTTTTCTTTTTATAGACGGCTTTTCTAAATTGTTGCTCGGGTTTAGGGAAGTGAGCGGGCGGGCGGGTCAATCGGTAAAACTGGTTGGGTTCAGGGAAGGATGAGGCTGGGTCAGCCGATTGGTCGGTCGCGCAGTCAATCATTCGGTTAGTCAGAAGCCTCTGGTGGGTTGACGCGAGAACAGCGCGTGCGCGAACAGCACTCGCGAGAGACATTCGAGATACGAAAAAGTGCACACAGCGGTCTCTCGCGGATTCGCTAAAACAAAAACTGCACAAATACGTACCTCCCAGGACGTATTTCGCGGTCTCCAGAAACGTCCGCTGGACTACGTTTTCAGAATGAGCCTGGGTTGTAATTTACACATCCTGCATTTGTTGCAAACCTGTTTAGATTTTATTGATTTCTGTTGAGCACAAAGAAAGAAATACTTGAGAAATACCTGATTTGACAAGAATGTTGACAAAAAAAAACATTGACTACATTAGTGTCTACTATGGATGTCAATGACAAGCTTTCTCCAGAATATCTTCTTTTGTGTTCAGCAGAAATAAATAAATAAACAAGTTTAGAACCACTTGAGTGTGAGTAAATAGTAAGAGGTTTCATTTTTGGGTGAACTATCCCTTTAAATTGCTCATCCTCAACACAGCAAGACTCTTTTCTTCAGTTGAACGTTTAAGCTTTTTTAGCTGAGAGTGTGGCCCTTGGTTCATGGTGGTTACTACTGTCATAGAGAAAATCAAAAATAAATATATACAGGCAACACAAAATTAATACTTGTGGCTTTTGGTGATATCTTAAGGAAGTCAATTTGGTCCATGCAAGCAAATGAACATAACTTACACTCTTTTCTGCAATGTGATTCTTTTAGATCGTGAACAAATATCTGATTTGCTAGTTGTGGATTAAAGGTGGTGATGCTACTCATAATGCTTGGTTCTTGCACAGACAGAACACATGGTTTTTTGCTCCAAGGTGAAAACCCTTCTCAGTGTTTGTGCTGCAAATCTCCTCTTACTATAAAACACATTTTACTGGACTGTGCTGCTTTACTGATTCCAGAAGGACTTTTTTTATGAAATGAACTCTTTTAAGGACATTTTTAACGTATTAACACAAAAAATCTTATTTAATTTATGTTTTATTTTGTTTGTTGATTTTTAAATTGTATATTTATTGTTGAAAGATTCCTGCCATGAAAATAGCCTTGGTTGCTGACATGGCATTAAATAAAAAATACATTACATTACTTGCACAGACAGACCATTTCACCTTCATAAGACGTCATACTTTTGATTTCATTGAATCACAAATGACTAGCGGTTTAGGGTTTTAGCTAAAAATATTCAATCTTCTACTGAAAAAAGTTACCTATGTCTTTAGATTGGAAAATTAAGTTGTCTTTGTGAAATTTTTAACATGAATATTATTGTATTTTTCTTTAGTAACTCTTCCACCACAGAGATTATTGGAGACTTCTGAATCTTTGCATTCTTGTCCTGAAAACGGGCGACAGCATCCGCAGAAAGACACAGTGAGGAGAAGTGGGAAGACTGATGTAAGTGTGTTTTATTAAAAAAGTTTTATTCTATACTGTGAATATCAGGGTTAAAGACTTATTAATTAGATTCTAAAGCTAGGATTTGGCAGGAATAGTTTTTTTAAAACACTTTTTTTTTCTCACCAGTTTGTTTCACACTGTAAAATTGTGAAATATTTATAACATTTAATAAAACATAAATTTAACTTAAATTTATTTCTGTCAGCAAGAGTGGATGATTACACTGTATGATTTGGACATTTTTGGCATTGGTGCTCCAGTCTTTAGTGTCACATGGTCCATGAGAAATCATTCTAATATGATTCATTCATTCATTCATTTTCTTTTCGGCTTATTCCCTTTATTGATCTGGGGTCGCCACAGCAGAATGAACCACCAACTTATTCAGCATATGTTTTACAGAGCACATACAAACTCCACACAGAAATGCCAACTGACCCAGCCGAGGCTCAAACCAGCAACCTTCTTGCTGTGAGGCGACAGCACTACCTACTGCACCACTGCGTCGCCCCTAATATGATCCACTGCTCAAGAATTTCTGTTTAATTATAAATAGAATAAAAAACTAATTTTGGAAGACATTATACTTTGTCATTTTTGGTAGAATAAAAAATTAATTAAGCAGCATTTATTTTGTAATATTTAAAAAAAACAATTTAATTCATCTGTTAAATTAAAGTTTTAAATGAAAATGGGTAACTTTGAATAATGATTTTCAATGTGTGCGTTGTGTTCTTCTTGAATTAAACTGATTGTAAATGCTTTCTCTTAATTCTTGCCTGTTGACATTAGGAAAAGGAGTGTAATGTGTCCATCACGGATGAAAATCAGCAAGAGTGGATGATTACACTGTATGATTTGGACATTTTTGGCATTGCTGCTCCAGCCTTTAGTGTCACATGGTCCATAAGAAATCATTCTAATATGATCAATTCATTCATTCATTTTCTTGTCGGCTTAGTCCCTTTATTAATCTGGGGTCGCCACAGCGGAATGAACCACCAACTTATCCAGCATACGTTTTACAGAGCACATACAAACTCCACACAGAAATGCCAACTGACCCAGCCGAGGCTCAAACCAGCAACCTTCTTCCTGTGAGGCGACAGCACTACCTACTGCACCACTGCGTCGCCCCTAATATGATCCACTGCTCAAGAATTTCAGTTTAATTATAAATAGAATAAAAAACTAATTTTGGAAGACATTATACTTTGTCATTTTTGGTAGAATAAAAAATAAATAAAGCAGCATTTATTTTGTAATATTTAAAAAAATCTATTTAATTCATCTGTTAAATTAAAGTTCTAAATAAAAATAGGTAATTTTGAGTAATGGTTTTAAATGTGTGTGTTGCGTTCTTCTTGAATTAAACTGATTGTAAATGCTTTCCCTTAATTCTTGCTCTGTCGACATTAGGAAAAGGAGTGTAATGTGTCCATCCCGGATGAAAATCGTCAAGAGTGGATGATTACACTGTATGGTTTGGACAACAGTGGGAAAATAACCAAAGAGGTAAAGCTTAGTATTGACAGGGCACATATGGCTGTAGTTAAAATGATCAGCCCTCCTGTGAAACTTGTATTTTTTTAATTTAAATATATTTAAGTTATGTTTAACAGAGCAAGTATTTCATATAATATTTTTTCTTCTGGAGAAATTCTTATTTGTTTAATTCGGCTAGGATAAAAGCAGTTTTAATTTTTTTTTTTAAACAATTTTAAGGTCAAAATTATTAGCCCCTTTAAGAAGTATTGTTTCCGATTAGCTACAGAACAACCTACTGTTGTCTAATGACTTGCTTATTAAACTAACTAGCGCAATTAACCTAGTTAAGCCTTTAAATGTCACTTTAAGCTGAAAAATAACTAAAAAAATATTATTTACTGTCATAATAGAGTTAGCTAATAGCTAACTCTAAAAGCTAATATTATTGTTGCTACTTTATATTCATAAACACATCATTAAGATATTGATTTTTTCTTTGTTGCAGAATAAATTGAGCTTGATGCAGACGATCTGTGAGCTGGTTGAAGCTTCAGTCAAACAGCTGGTGCTCAGCAATGGCACAACCCTGCGTGTGAAGCTGAGCGTCACTCCACTGACCAGCAGAAAAACATACAGGAAAGGTGAGCATTAAAGGGGACCTATTATGCAACAATCACTTATATTAGGGGTTTAAACACAGTTGTGTCTATATTTTATAATTACACTTGATAAAAACAGACCGCAGAAGCACTTTGATTGACATTCTCCCTTTGTATGTGTCATCAGAGGGGGGAAGCCGTACCCATTAATGACCATCTCTCTCTCATCAGCATAGACAACCCTGAGTGAGAAGCAGCCGTCCGCCATTTAGAGTTTTCACCTGCTCAAGATAATGTCAGAGGCATTATAAATGTGGAGTTTAGGATGCGCTAATACAGACAACCTTCTTCTGAGACACTTTTTCTTTAACATTTTCAGATTTTCACAGAGAGAACGTTACTCCTGTTTTGAATCTGCCACTATGCTGACACACAGGCATTTGTAACTCCGCCCTCTTCTGAAAAAGAGCACAATCTCATTTGAATTTAAAGCGACAGTCACCAAAATGACACATTTAGGATCAAAGCCTAAAGGGGTCAGTTTCAGAGAGTTATAAAACATTATTAGTGATGTATTTTGAGCTGAAACGTCACATATACATACACATACACACTAGGAACATCAGAGAGAAGGGGTATAATAGGTCACGCTTAAACTCAATCATATGGCCACATTTGTTTGGTGGTGGATCATCATTATATCATTTATCATGCACTCTAACTGACTTGAATTTTCTTTTGTCCATCTTGAGATGCTGGGATATCTCTGAATGAACGGGATCAAATGAACGAGACAGGTTGCAGCAAAGAGAGCCAACATCCGCAAATCAGGTCAGTTTTTATTCTTCAGTCATAGGTAGGGCCAGACGGAATCTGCGGACGTTTTTTGCTATTTCTGCTGAGAATTTTGGTAAAAGTCTGCGGATTTCTGCTGAATTGTTTTGGGAGTATCATAACTAAAACCTTAATATGTAAAATAAAACTTAATATCTTTTTAACTTTTATTAAATTTTTTAAATGCAAATCCAATTAGATTCACTCTATTAGGTAAATAAAGCAAGTTTGTCATATAATATATCTAGTAAAAGACACAAAATATTACTGTACAAACTGCATTGTAAATAAATCAAATGAACATTTTCACATTAGTCAATAACATTAATGAAATTAATTTTAAAAAACTGAATAAATATAGATGTACACACATTTACTCTAGTAAATAAACAGAATTAATGATGGGCTAAAATTTTTTGTTAAAATAATTATTAGTTAAAATTAATTATTTGCACAGTAGAATAAAATGGCCCAAAAATGTTATATTTATTTTTTTATTATATGTGACTCTGGTTTTATGTCTCGCAGCTATATTTGTGGAAATAACCAAACATACATTGTATTGGATCAGTTTTCTTTTATGCCAAAAATCATTAAGCTATCGAGTAAAGATCCTAATCCATGAAGATATTTAGTGAATTTCCCTCTGTAAATATGTAAAAACTACATCTATCTATTGCTAATTTGTATTACTGAAAACTTGGACAACTTTAAACTTGAGTTTCTCACTATTTAGATTTTTTAACCCTCAAATTCGAAAATTTCTAAATAGTAAAAGGAGTGTATATTTATATAAAGCATAAATCTAGATCCTCCCCAAAAATACAATTATGGCTTGTTTTGTGGGCCAGAGTAACATATTATAATTTAATTGATAATATTTTTATATTTTCTAATAACCAGCCAGTATCACTGTATTATTATTTATTTATTTACTATGTTAAAAATTTTAATTATTTTAGCCTAGTTTTTTTGTATTTCTGTGTATCTTTAAAACATTTTTATTCGAGTTATTATAGCACTTCAGCTTAAAAAGAAATATTTAACTTATGCGCCAAAGCATGTTTTCTTTTTTTCAATATTTACAGTGCAAAAAAAAATATTAATCTGTCTTCAGAATAATTACAAAAAATGTAGTAATTCAGGAAAGGAATTATCAAAAAAATCAATGCTGTTATCAAGAATATTAATACAATATTACTATAATTATATGATGTTCTTCTTTCAGAGTACTGAACTCAGATCAGTTGAGTGCTCCAGAGAGTAAGCAGTACTCTTTAGATGAAAACACAGAACGCAGGAACCACTATCTGGATTTGGCTGGAATTGAGAACTACACTTCTCGATTTGAAGGTAAAAGCTTGACCTTCATCCTTAAAATTGTGCAAACAATTTTTCAGATTGAGTTGCATCTATAGTGTTTTGGTGCATTTCACAGAATGTGAAACTATTCATATTCATAAAGGCATTTTTTTTAGGCATTTTAGCCTCGGGTCTGTAAAACCAGTAAAAAAAAAATTCATATAAGTAGGTGACGGTTACTAATCTGTAGTTGAATATTTTCAATAAATGTTATATTAGATTATGTCTTTAGAATCATCACTAGTGGCTCGCACCACTAGCGTGTTGTGGGGGGCACCCTAGTGGCAGTGGGGCCCTAAGAAGCCGCTTAGTTCGCTTATAGCAGGGATGTCCAGACTCGGTCCTGAAGGGCCGGTGTCCTGCAAGGATTAGTTCAATCCCCAATCAGACACACCTGGGGCCTCATGTACGAAGACTTGCGAGTATTTTAATTTAGATGTACAAACACAATATGTGTGTGATTCGGCGTACGCAGTTTTTCATACATCTGAATTTTTTACTGCATACGCACTTTTACAACTTTGTCCGAACACAGTAAAAATTTCAGATGTATGAAACACTGCGTATGCCGAATCACACGCATATTCTCTTTGTACATCCGAATTAACGTGAAACTGAGCGCACGTGCACGAGCGCAAAACCCCTCCCTGGCTCCTCCCCCATATGAATATGCTAATGACTCTACTTTGGGAACATCAAACGAAAAAGCAACGGCAAAAGCAAGCAAAAAGAGAAACTTTGAACAGAATGTGAATTGGAGGTGCTCCTTTCGGAGGTAGACCGAAGAAAAACTGTGTTATTTGCAAGTTTGTCGTTGGAATGAGCTAGTTGAGTGATTTGATCGACAGAGACAACAAAGCTAAAGAGGGTGGACATCAGCAGCGTGAGTAGCGTAGCTTGTAAAGCGCATGGCAACATGTTTTGACACTAGCATTCATAAACCCGGTTCGAATCCAGCGTCTGATGAACTCATTCTTCTTTTTCCCAACGCTGCATATCAGATTTTGCCTACTCTTCATCACGAGGAACGCAAGTAGGAATCATTAATCAGTGCATGTATTATGTTAAAGGGCCATGAAACCCCCTCGTTTCAGCAGGGTGTTTTCACACCTCTACTTTGGAAAAAGTCAGAAAAGTGGGCGTGTCCAGCTCTGTTTAGGGGGGAGTGTCGGAGGAACTAAAGTGGGATGGTGTGGGAGTGTCTATTTGTGCACGCGCGAGTTTCAGTCAAAATACACACACATGAGAAAGTGATGGTGTTTAACCTACATGGACATCTGTAGTCGAATTATTTGCCAAATTATTAAATGTTGGACTTTAACTGCAGTTTGGCTCTTTCATTCAGGGAATTCATTCACGCCTCTCGCGACAAACGCGATATTTGATTCGAGGATCTGCTCTAAGCGTGTATTTTTCATGCAATGTTTGATACCGCACGGCGAATGAGAGAAAAAAAACCTCAGCATTTCCCGGAAACTTAGATGCACACAGCAGGTAGCGTCAGAAAGCAGCGTGTGTTATTCCGGTCACAAAATGCGGTGCTAACATTTCTGCACTCAGTGCAATAGTTAACTTAATTCGATACGAACAAACTGAATAAACAAAGAGCACTGGTCGCTCACTTACCAAATCTGTAGAGACAGGACAATCACCAGCAACTAGAGCCGCGTCTATATGGAGAGAATACTACAAGCGAATCCAGATTTCAGCGTTTGTAGATGAGAACAGCTCTCAGGTAAACAATAATCCTCCTTAGACACGTAAGTTATTGTTGAGCGTTGCGTACACTGTTAATCCACACGTGAGTCTGAGCTCTCACAGAGAGAAAATGAAAACGAAACTTAACTGCAGCAAACTATAAAAGCAACACTTCACGCTTGTTTTGCCAACACAACGTGGCGTCTTTGTGGTGTAAGCATGGTGACACTAATGAATATTAATGAAGTTGCACAATGGAGCGCGCTGATTGGTTTGAACCAAGCCTTACTCATGCATTAATGCAGCACACTGTAAGACGTAATAAGACTCACTCTGGCACAGACGTCCAGTCTGCACGCTGGAATACACGCTATTATGTCATGACCGTGACGCAGCTTCAAAAATTCGTTTCAAACCGGAAGTACGAATTTGCTTGAAATAACGCAAAAACAACCAATTTACACTTTTTAGTGAAATATAGGTGTCCTAATAGTGTTTTTAGCAGTGTGGGACACACATACAACTGTCAACAGCTCAAAAAATGTGTTTTGGTGTTTCGTGACCCTTTAAGGGCATTTGAGCATCACATATTATTTGCACATTTATTGATTGGAAATGTTTATGATTCACGTTTGCAAATTTGTCTTCAGGTGGCGCCTTTATAGCTGTGTGCGTGCAGTCGATCGCTCTGATTAGATTAGGAAAACCGGCAATCGCTGCAAGTTGCGCTTTAAAGTTTGGCTGGTCAACTGCATGGTATGAAAACCTTATATACCTGCTAGACATGCGGATGATCCCGTCCCATACAGCTGCCATTGCACAGCTCAAAGATACTTTGTAGTGTGCAATTTAACTTAATTGCCTTTTGGAGTCGCCAATGGAAATAAAACAAACACACAAGAAATGCACAAATACCAGACATGTAGTTGACGAGGACCAATGCACATTCTCACATTCATTTCATCGTTAGTAAATCCAAACTTGAGCGTGAAACCTGGCATATGCAAAGTTTTTGTGCGTACGCAGTGTTGATACATGAGGCCCCTGACCTAGCTAAACATGCTCTTACTAGGCATTCTAGAAGCTTGGAGAAAGTTGGAGCTAAAATCTGCAGGCTATGAAATTTACAGACAGAAGTAATGTTAAAATTTATAATTATAATTTTTAATACGTAATTAATAGTTACATCTGTACAGTCTGTGGATGCACTTCATACAGATGACAGTCGAAAACAAATAGTTTAAGGCGACTAACAATATTGACCTTAAAATGTTTAAAATAAATAATGACTGCTTTTATTCTAGCCTAACTAAAACAAATAAGACTTTCTCCAGAAGAAAAAAATATTAGAGGAAATACTTTGAAAAATTCTTTGCTCTGTTAATCATCATTTACCAAATATTGAATAAATTCTTCCACTTTTCGATGTTTGACTTCATTGGTATACTCCATCTTGCACAAATATTTCAACTCTTATTACTTCAGAAACATCTGCAAAGGATCCTCCTCAGGACGCCCCATCATCCCGTGTCCATCATCGTCGCTCTCAACCTGAGACCTGCATCCGTGTGGATTCCTCTGGTAAATCCCTCCCTTTCCTCCGGTCGCTCCGCAGCCGCAGCAAGTCTGTGGGTTACACCGCAGCCACAACCAAACCCAGCAAACATCACGGGCATCACCCCATAACACGGTGCCATCCGTCCCAACAACAGCAACAGCACCCTCTGCTGCACAGCTCCAGCAAACGCATGCGTGCCCGAGCCCGAGAAACTGCATCACCGTCCAGAAACCCCCAAGACAGAGATTCAAACTGCGGGACGGCTCTTCAGCCTGCAGGACTCATTCCCGTTTCTCAAAGACATGAACACCATCATCACCATGAGCATCACCATCATCACCACCATCATCATTACCACCCGGCGTAAGCCTGACCCAACTACACACTTTCATAAGCAGTGTTATTGCTCTTATAAAAACAAATATGCTGGTGTTTCATCAACCGTATACACTCACATTAATCATTTCGCCACCAAAAAGGGTTGAACCACTTTTTTTAGCGTCATTTTGTTTTATTGTTTTGTAATTATGTGAACAGAAAATATAACCTGGGGTCTGTTCTTCGTACTTTGCTTAAATGATCTAAGATGATTTGGCAGATCCTGGATCTTTTCATCTTGATAACTGATGTCTGGCTAATTTGGTTCTTCAAACAAGTTCGCGAATCAGATTAGAATGTCTGGATGAACTGATCTGAGATCGCTGCGTGTGTTGTGAAGGACTGATCTATTGATCCTCGAGATCATGATCAGGCTGGTGGAGGTGTAAAGGTGTGGGGGGTATTTTTTGGCACACTTTGGTCCCATTAGTACGAGTTGAGCGTCGTGTCAACGCCACAGCCTACCTAGGTATTGTTGCTGACCATGTCCATCCCTTTATGACCACAGTGTCTCCATCTTCTGATGGCCACTTCCAGCAGGATAACACACCATGTCATAAAGCGTGAATCATCTCAGACTGGTTTCTTGAACATGACAATGAGTTCACTGTACTCAAATGGCCTCCACAGTCACCAGAGCTCAATCCAATAGAGCACCTTTGGGATGTGGTGAAACGGGAGATTGGCATCGTGGATGTGCAGCCGACAAATCTGCAGCAACTGCGTGATGCTATCATGTCAATATGGAGGAAAATATCTGAGGAATATTTCCAGTACCTTGTTGAATCCATGCCATGAAGGATTAAAGCAGTTCTGAAGGTGAAAAGGGTCCAACCTGATTCTAGTAAGGTGTACCTAATAAAGTGGCTGGTGAGTAGGCTGCATTGAGTGTTTGTTTTGAACCAAAGGTAGTCTTTGCAATCATATTGCATGCTTATGTTGTGAATTGCGCTGCTAATATTATAGGAAATGGCATGCTTTATAACAGATTTTTGGTTAAACTAAAATACAATCAATGTACCAAGAAAAATAAAAGATTAAATTAGGAAAATTGCCTTCATTTATTCACCTTTCTTTTTTATTTTGTTGAACTCAAAAGATATTTTGAAGAAACCGAAAGCTGTTGACTTCCATAGTATTTGTTTCTCCTGCTATGGAAGTTATTGGCTGTGTGTGTGTTCAACAGGAAACAGAAACTCATAAAAGTTTGCAAGCGCTTGATTATTTTTAGAGTGAACAGTATGCACACTCGCACACTTTTTTGTTGTAAAATGTTCATACACATTTTGGCTTTGAATCAGATTTGGTGATGTTCATGCTTCTTAAAAGACTTTATTTTTAATAAATACTGTGGGAAAAATCTGTTAATTTTGACTGGGAGTTTTAAAGGGTGCGTTAGTGACAGCAAATTAGTGGGAAAAGATCATTAATCCATTGTCAAGCAGCTTTCTGTTTTTATTGACCTTTTTTGACAAATTCAGATGACTGAGAAGCCAAATGTAGCCCTTTAGCAAAACTCAAAATTGGCCAGATTGAGAATCATATTTTGCTTGGAAAATAAAAAATGGGTCTTTTTTGTTTTCCTTTTCTTTTATTTATATTTACACTAAGGGTCAAACGTTTGGGGTCAGTAAGATTTTTAAATGTTTTAAAATAAGCTTCTCCTGCTCACCAAGTCTGCATTTATGTCATCAAAAATACAGTACAAATTGTATAATTGTATATTGTTATTGCACTATAAAATAACTGTTCCAACGTCTTTTATCATTTAATTTAATAATTTATTCCAGTGATTTAAAGATGAATTTTCAGCTTCATTACTCCAGTTTTTATTATCATTATTATTAATATAATATTAAGAAAAGCATTAATGACTGGAGTAATAATTTTATTTAAAACTTATTTACATACAATAAGAAAGTGGTTATTTAAATATTAAATATATAAATATTTAACAATGTTTTTACATTTAATAAATGCCTTCTTCATGAACAGAATAATCTTCTTTAAAAATCATGGATTTATTGTGTTTTACTGTGTTTTACATTTGTCTTTATATTTTTATATCGTAGATATTTATTAGTAGATATTCAGTCTGTCCAGCTTAAAGCAGAAGCTGCTCTTTTGCAATTTCCATGCTTGAATTTGTTTTTTTTTTAAAATAAAAAAAACTGCCCCCAAACTTTTGACCGGTAGTATATAGTTGAAGTCAGAATTATTAGCCCCCGTTAATTTTTTTCACCCAATTTCTGTTTAACAGAGAGAACATTTTGTCAACACATTTCTAATCATGATAGTTTTAATAACTCATTTCTAATAACTGATTTATTTTATCTTTGTCATGATGACAGTAAATAATATTTTACTTGATATTTTTCAAGACACTTCTATACAGCTTAAAGTGACATTTAAAGGCTTAACTAGGTTAATTAGAATAACTAAGCAGGTTAGGGTAATTAGGCAAGTTATTGTCTAAAGATGGTTTGTTCTGTTGACTATCAAAAAAAAAAAAAATTAGCATAAAGGGGCTAATAATTTTGTCCCAAAAGCCGAAATAAAAAACAAATAGAACTTTCTCCAGAAGAAAAAATATTATCAGACATACTGTGAAAATTTCCTTACTCTGTTTAGGAATCATTTAGGAAATATTAAAAAAATTAAATAAACTCAAAAGGGGGCTAATAATTCTGACTTCAGCTGTGTGTGTGTGTATATATATATATAGAAGACAGCAATGTATTATTTTAATATACCATTATTGAATGTTTAACCCAGAGAAATTTACCTACAGCCAGAGAATGTCATTGCATCTACTATTGTCTCATCATTGATGATCATTCAACATGTTTAGGTAAGTGACTTATTTTTATTTATTTATTTATTTATTTTTTACAGCCGTCCAAAACCTAATTGCTTTTTAACGCGTGTGTTAGTGTGTTAGCCATGAGACTATGAGACAGCTGCTTCTATAAATAACTAACAACCTCCCTCCTCTTGCTCTCACTCAGCACTGTTCTGTTCTCAGGCTGACACGCATGTAAACCCTATCTGAAAGAGAGCAGAAGAAACAAACACGCCACGTCTCCAAAACCTGACCGTGAGCTTGACCTCAACAACAATGAAGACCCTAAAGTTCCTCTCAGCTGAAGCCTTCGTTCAAACCGGCCCAAACGCACGTAGAAACCTCCACTGCTTGTCCTACAATCTCTACCCAATCCTCTTCAAGGCTAGTTATCTGCACGAGGAGGCTTCGTTTCTCCACGACCTGGTGCAAACGTGGCCTCTGACTGAGCTGAACTTGCGTAAACTGTTAGGAAAGACGGCGGACTGTCCTGAAGACCTCACGTGCAGCACTTGCAGGCTCTGTCTTGAAGCGTTTCTCACAGGTTTGAGGGACTATGTGCTTCAAGCTTCAACCACTTACGCTAAAATCCTGCAGGTTGTGGATTTAATAGGCATTCGAGACACTGAACACCAGATTTGTCAATGCAGACGGACTCTTGGGCGTTGGGCGCGCACTGAAATGCTCACCCGAGTGTGTTATGAGACTATGGTGTCCATGCAAGCCGGCCAATCAGCACCGTCTGCGTTCAATGTGGAGGTTGACGTCCGATTAGATGCATTTGTGACCGGACGCAATTACGAGGTAGTCTCTCAGGCTCTATTGCTGCGCAGACATTGCCCGTTGAAACTGCAGTTTGTTGGTCTGCGCGTGGATTCGTTGAGTCTCAGGAACCTGTTTTACCTTCTGAAGCTGGTGGAGTCTCACGGCCCGCAGAAGCTGGAGGTGGTGCACAATGTCCATCTGGAGGCTCCACATATTGAGGTGATGCTGTCCCAGCTGAAGTTCCCTCGCCTGCGCTCGCTCACCTTCCCCGCGCAGGCTCTGAATGTGCACCGGCTGGGATTGGAGGATCAGGATCTCATGAGGGTTCTGGGGGAGCTGATGAGCAAACTGACTGAGCTGAGAGAGCTTTATCTGGGGTTCTCCACGCTCACTGGACACCTGAGGAAACTGCTGAGGTAAAGACACAATGCACTGCAAAAATTAGGTATATGCACACAGACTTTTCATTTTCAGTCAGCCCAATTGCCACATTTAAGATCTGATTTCTTTAAACATCAGTGCTATTCACTGCTTGATTGAAGATTGCTGGGTCGAGCCTCGGCTTAGTTGGCGTTTCTGTGTGGAGTTTGCACGTTCTCCCTGCGTTCGCGTGGGTTTCCTCCGGGTGGTTTCCCCCACAGTCCAAAGACATGCGGTACAGGTGAATTGGGTAGGCTAAATTGTCCGTAGTGTATGTGTGAATGTGTGTGTAGATGTTTCCCAGAGATGGGATGTGGCTGGAAGGGCATCCGCTGTGTAAAAACTTGCTGGATAAGTTGGCGGTTCATTCAGCTGTGGCGACCCCGGATTAATAAAGGGACTAAGCCGACAAGAAAATGAATGAATATCTTTAAAGTATGGAAATGTATTTCACCCCTAAAGGAGTATTTGCACAAGCTGATGGTAAAATCTGAAAACTGAAACAGATGCTAAGCCAAAGAAAAATGAAGTAATGAATCTGTTTTAAGTCTATGGGCTCTATTTTGAAGGCAGGCACTTTTTTCCAGGGGTTTCACAATGACTGTAAAAAATATGGACGACGCGACAGCCCTTTTTCCCATTGAACGCCTTGAGGGCAAAACGCCTGCTTGACGGGCACAAACTGTCGCAAAAGACTGCTGAAATTGGAGCCAGACATGCGCAGAAGGATTGTCTGATGGAGCCAGAGGAGGAGCCGCGAAAATGAGCAGAGTCGAGCTTCCAATCAAACGCTTTATGTAAAATCAACTACGCCCCCCGAACTTCTCAGCATGCGTTTGCTGTCATATCAACACAGATGGATGTAATAACGTTAACAAATATGAGGGTTTTATATATTCAATCGCGCCAGCTCCAGGCCGCAGCGTATAACTTACTCGCGGCGTCGCGGGCTGATTCCGGCTCGCATGCGGCAGCGCCGGCTCGCTCGGCCGCCGCATCTGGCTCGATTGACTCGGACTGGAATCGGGCAGTGAGTCCAGGCATCCGGAGTAGGTCCAGCAGAGGTAACATTAGTCAGTCTGAGCTCTAAGAGATAAGTCTCCGGCAGGCGAGAATCTAACGTTAGCCGGAACTGTGTTTTGCTATCTGGGTGGCTAGGCGTGTATCAGCAAACTAATAAAGCCCGAAAAAAGCCCTGAACTTAGCGAATAAACAGTGTTCCACCAGGATCATGTATGTCAGAAACTATAGTTTACTGCTGAACTCATTTTGTCATGGTAAAATAACATAGAAATCGAATAATAACATTTTAGTCTACTTCAGTCTCCTGCCGAAGCTCAGACGCCGCGCTTTGAGAAACTGTCAATCACAGCTGTCAACCACGATGACACGCCCAGCATTAAATTACTGCTAAAAACAAACTGTTTACAAAAATGAAGATCTGCACCTATTTCAACACAATAACCAGTGCCTTAATCGACCAGAACTATCTTTCGGGACATTTTATTGCAAGTGTAATATTTTTTTTTATTTGGGCTCAAGTCTCCTTCATTAACACGGAGGAGGCGGGCTTTATGACTTGTACTGCAGCCAGCCCCCAGGGGGCGATCTAACGGCCGAAACCTTCACTCGAACGTAGACTTGCGGCACACTTGGGGTTTCAGTACAGCGTAACCTCTGCTACGTCATCGGGTGGGCGTGGCCTATCTGTGAATTTGCATAGGTCACGGATTATGCGCAGATTGTGAAAACAGCCGTTTGATCCAGATACCTGTACGTATTCGCAGGGGTTTCGTGTCCAATGCCTTTTATATGCAGTACAAAATAGCTGACCTGATCGCAGGTGTTTCATGTGAAGTCAGTGTATGTTATATTAAACAAATTAACTTAAAATACCTCTCAGATTACATTAATACTGTTATAACTTAAGATACCTGTCCCGATCCCACGGCTTTTGTGTCAAATACTTTATATATCATATACATTAACATCAGATACCTGTCCTGATGCCAGGGGTTTCATGTATAATTACTTTTATATTAGTTAACATCAGATACCTGTCCTGATCCCAGGTGTTTCATGTATGATCACTTTTATATTATATACATTAACATCAGATACCTGTCCTGATCCCAGGGGTTTCATGTATGATCACATTTATATTATATACATTAACATCAGATACCTGTCCTGATCTCAGTTGTTTTGTGTATGATGACTTTAAATAAAAATAGAAAATAAATATGAGTTATGTTAATTAACTAAGATCGAGAAAGAAAAATTAACCACGATTTATTACAGAAAATGTGGTATTTATTTGTTTAAACATGACTGAATACCATATTTTAAACTACAAAAACACGGTTAATCTTACCACAACCATTATTATTTGGTTTAAAATGGAAGTACAAAAGCCCAGATAGAGTAAAACGGAGTAAAACGAGGTCAGCCGTTTTTGCTAATGAAATCTTTAAAATATAACATTATAAAAACAAAAAAATAACCTGTATGATTGTTTTTTTTCCTCGTTATCCACCGCGGTAGGTTCTTTATCCATAATCATCCTGTTTGAAATGACCGCGCTAAAAAGAACCTGTACTGCGCATGATCGGTGACCTCTCAGTATTGTTTTTTTTTTTTTAAGGGGGCGTTTCCCAAACACCGACCGAGCCACGCCCATTTTACGTCGTGGTAATGAAACCCCTGGAATTTAGTGCATGCCCTATTTTGAAGGTCCATGCGCAGAGCGCAGGGCGCAAACGCTTTCAGGGCGTGTCAGAATGCATTTTTGCTAATTTAAGGACGGGATAATTTCGCGCCCCGGCACATGATCTAAAAGGGTTGAGTTTATTTTCTTAATGAGTTATAGGTTTGTTTTGAGAATAAACCAATTAGTTTCATCTCCCATTCCCTTTAAGAGCCAGCTGCGTCGTGCCATAAGCGCATTTGCTATTAACATGGTGTAAAGTAAGTTCACTTTCGCTTTTGCTCTCGTGGATAGGGAAACCTTACCGCACAGACATCAATTATCCTATAACTAATTAATTTAGTTTGTTAAGCACAAAGATTTGTTTCAAAACTATTTCTAAATTCAGTTCTAATTTCCAGCAAACCAATAAATGAACAATAATAACGAAGTGTGCTCAAAATACTGAGTAATATCCTAAAACACATGCTGTGCCCCATATGGTCTAGAACCTGCAGGTGGGCAAATCTAAGCTTGTTTTTAATAAAACAAATATAAATATGGATATAATAAATAATACTGCTAATAATAATAACATTATACAAAAGCAAATTGTTATGAATGAACTGAAAAAGCCTCCCGAGATGAAGAAAGTAAGGCAGCGGTTTTTAAATTTATGTAGGCTAGAAAATAATATGTTTTGTAATATTTTAATAATTTATATTTATATCCTATATATATCCTTAATATATTATATATTTTTCATATCTAGAGATATTTGTGTATTGCTCTACATCTTGTGTGTAGTGTGTAAGCCAGGCGCACTTTGCGCCAGACAATAGATTGACATTGTTCTGGTCTAAAGATCAGACTATTTAGTTTCTCAAAATAGCAACCCGCCAAAACACGCCTGCTTTTTAGACCAGAACGCCTATGGGCGCACATATGAGCGCAAATGCATTTGCTATTTTTAACAGCGTACCGCAACACCTCAAAATGACCCTTGCGCCGAGCTGAAAGTAGCAAAAGACTATTACGCCGTGCCTTGCTCCACATTGCGCTGGGTGTATGATAGGGCCCAATGTCATTCAATTTAAAATGATTCAGTTTAATTTAATTAAGCTTCAACATTTAGGGCAACCTTTTTTTGCTGTATACAGTAGGTCTTTTTAAATTAGTCTAATCAGCTGTTTATCATCAGTGTTGTTGTGTTTGCTGTGTGTTTGTTGTGGTGTTCCAGAATTCAGACAGCTGCCCTTCTGTGAACACTAAGTAGGGCACTACGTGACTCTGGAACACAATGCGTTCGGCATATATAGTGTAAATAGCAGCACACGTGTCTCATACCAGACAAAACACAGTCTGGGCCATGATATTCATTCAACCTAGACCTTCATGGAGCATGTGGACTGATATAAATCGGTGCCATCAGCCTTTGTGAGCTCCTTCTTTGCTTGACTTTTTTTTCCGATTCAAATCTTTTATTTTCTTCAATGATTTAACAGTACCATCAGTTTGCGCATTTTTACCTCCTTTTAACGCCCCCTTTTTCCTCCCCTCCCCAACAGCGACTATATTTAGATGTTGCTATCGTAAATCCAGTAAATACAGATGCATACAGATAATTCATTCAGTGAATTGAATGAGTTATGTGAACACAAATCGATTAAGTGAAACAAATTCACAAATTCAAGTGGATTAAACAAAGCATGTTTAACTTGATGTACACGTAGACATCACTTATATATAAAACTGCAGGTTAACAGTGTTCATGTATTATAACAGATATTTGATTGTAATGTAATAACATGCCCCTTGTAAAGCAGCTTTGAAACAACCATTACTTCTCAACCATTTGAGATTTGAAACAACCATTACTAACTCTATCAAGCCTCTTCAGCTGCTCCAGAACAGGTCTTCAATGAACCTAAACGAGCACATGTCACTCCGCTGCTAGTCCGTTTGCACTGGCTGCCAGTTGCTGCTCGCATCAAATTCAAAGCTCTTATGTTTGCCTTCAAAGGTACTTCTGGCTTTGCTCCTTCTTATCTGCTCTTACTTCTGCAGATCTATGTGCCCTCCAGAAACTTGCGTTCTGTGAATGAACGTCGCCTCGTGGTTCCATCCCAAAGAGGGAAGAAATCACTTTCGCTCACGCTCACGCTCAATCTGCCCAGTTGGTGGAATGAACTCCCTAACTGCATCAGAACTGCAGAGTCACTCGCTATTTTCAAGAAACGACTAAAAACTCAACTATTTAGTCTCCACTTCACTTCCTAATCTGCAATTGCCTCTCTGGATATCACACTAACTGTACCCAAAAAAAAAAAAAAAAAACTAATACTACTAATACTTTCCTTCTTAGACTTTACAGACCTGTTACTTGCCTACAGCACTTATTCATTGTTGCTCTTATAGCTGTGTAAGTTGCTTCCTTGTCCTCATTTGTAAGTCGCTTTGGATAAAAGCGTCTGCTAAATGACTAAATGTAATTATTGTGAAAAGCACTATACAAATAAACCTGAAATGAATCACGAGTTGTTGTTTCAGCTCATTTTACATAAGTAGTTAACACAAGCAGCAAAATCTTTTTGTTTTTGAGTGTAGCATGTAACCAAAGCTTTATAATCAATGTTAATATAAATTTAACTCTGCTCTTTTTGGTATTTTTTTCCTACTAGTCCTCTAAATACGCCACTGGAGTGTATCGAGCTGGCCAACTGCAGTATCAATGCTCTGGACATGGCCTACTTCGCTAACAGCCTGCACAGTGAACACTTAGTAAAGCTGGATCTGAGCGGCCATGAGGTGGCAGATCTCTTCCCCAACACCTTCCGGAAGCTTCTGCAGCGCTGCTCTAGCACACTCATAAGTCTGGGTCTGGAGGAGTGCGGACTTGATGATGAGAAGCTGGATCTGCTCACCCAGGCACTAACACCCTGCCACAGCCTGCAGGAGCTGAAGATCCTGGGCAATCCTCTGACTTCTGCTGCCCTGCGCCGACTATTCAACACGCTGGCCAACGCTTTCCCCGCGCTCAGGTACAGAAAGTCCATTTATTATTCTAGAATTCTGGGTAACAGGTTAAATCAGGGATCACCAAACTTGTTCCTGCCGATTTTAGAACCAACCCTAATCAAACACACCTGAACAAGCTAATCAAGGTCTTACTAGGTATACTTGAAGCATCCAGGCAGGTGTGTTAAGGTAAGTTGGAGCTAAACCCTGCAGGGACACCGGCCTTCCACGACTGAGATTGGTGACCCCTGGGTTAAATAATGGTCCATTAGTTCAGTGTTTCCCAACCCTGTTCCTGAAGACACACCAACAGTACACATTTTGTCATCTGAGCCATTGGCTGCGTCCGAAACCGCATACTTCTATACTATATAGTACGCTAAAATCAGTATGTGAGAAGTACCCGGATGACTTACTACTTCCAGCGAGATTCTGGAGTGCGCATCCCATGCATGCTGCAGTGGGGATCGAAAGTTTGGGCACCCCCAGGTAAAAATTTGTAGTAATGTACGTACAGAAGCCAAGGAAAGATGGAAAAAATCTCCAGAAGGCATCAAATTACAGATTAGACATTCTTTTAATGTCAACAAGTTAGATTTTATTTCCATCATATACACTTTCAAAATAACAGAAAACAAAAAATGGCGTCTGCAAAAGTTTTGTCTGTCTGTCCATCAATCTATATCTCTCTCTGTCTGTGAGACTTTTTTTCTGTGAGACTGAGACTTTTTGTGTGCCAGTAGTTTTTGTGGTGTAAAACTAGTTTTATAGCTGACAGGTCAAAATTGACCCAACAACCATTGTATCCTAAATGCCTTCATGAAAAAATGAAAATTAAATATTTTTTCCAATGTAAATAAAGTAATAAATGCATGTATTTTTCACATCCTCATAAACATGCATGCACATACATGTTTTTTAAGACATATTTACATGCACTTTTTTTTTTTTTTACATATAAACAAACATTTACATATGTATGCATGTTTATATGTAAAAAGTACATGTATTTATGTATGCATGTAAATGTCTGAAAAAAATGCATGCATCCATTTATGCATGCATGCATGTTTATAAGGACATGAAATACATGTATCCATTTATTTATGCATGTTTATGAGGACATAAATACATGAACATTTGTCTTTACATACATTCATACAGTATACAGGTAGGCATGTTTATATGAATGCATGCTTGTAAACAACTTTTCTTTTTTTTTTTTTTTTTACACATACAATTTGACTTAAACAGTAAATGATATGTGCAAAGATACCTCACGAAGGAAAAACAATACTGATGAATGTCTTCTTGTATTATCTGTCAGATATGTTGAGCTGCCTGTGCCTCGAGACTGTTATCCAGAAAGTGTGACGTACCCGCTGGATGATCGGACTCTGGTCAACTACGACAGTGATAAGTTCCAGCAGGCCAGGACTGAACTTGTTGGCATTCTGGAGCGTGAAGGGAAAGGACACGTGGAAGTCTGTACGCCGTTACTCGGGGTCTACGATGCTGACATCAACGAGACCAGTAATGAGCTGGGGGTCTCCATGCTGAGCTCATTCAATAACGTCATCGGAAGCTTCATTGATACGGTTAACACGGTCACTCAACGCAGAGAGCATAGACTGATGGAGTAAGAGGATCACAGTTTCTATATGTATTACGGGGGAGATTTTCACATTGAAATATATATTTGGTTTTAATGTCACTGGCCATTTTGTTAGGTACACCTTACTAGTACCAGGTTGGGCCCTTCTCCTTCATGGCATGAAGCCCGTTGGCAATGGCAATCTCCCGTTCCACTACATCCCAAAGGTGCTTCATCGGATTGAGGTCTGGTGACTGTGGAGGACATTTGAGTACAGTGAACTCCTTGTCATGTTCAAGAAATCAGTCTGAGATAATTGGCACTTTATGACATGGTGTGTTATCCTGCTGGAAGTAGCCTTTAGAAGATGGGTATACTGTGGTCATTAAGGGATGGACATGGTCAGCAGCAATACCCAGGCATCAACAAGGCATTTGTGCCCACAGAACTGCCGCTAACTAGATATTTTCTCTTGTTTGTACTTTTTTCTGTAATTCCCTAGAAATGGTTGTGCAAGAAATCCCAGTACATCAGCAGTTTCTGAAATACTCAGACCAGCCTACATGGCACCAACAACCATGCCACCTTTCTTCCCCATTCTGATGCTCGGTTTGAACTGCCTGAACCATGCCTAAATGCATTGAATTGCTGCCATGTGATTGGAATTTTGCGTCAACAAGCAGTTGGACCGGTGTACCTAATAAAGTGGCCAGTGAGTTAGATAATCATGTAAATGTTTCACATTCTTTAGGTTTGATGTTTTTAGTCGCCAAATTCAGAACACAACTAGTGCCTTTATTTGCATTATCATTTATATATATACTATATTTTATATAATAGTTTATTTTAACGATCAGTTTAATTGTTTTACATTACTGTTTCCTTTTTCTTTATTTTAACTGTTACTTTTAATTCTTCAGCATTTAAAAATTTACAAATTACAGAAAAGATTACATCACCAAAAACTGAATAAAAGTTATCGCCTTAAGCTGCGGCCACACCAGAGTTTGAGTTTGCGAAATTCTGTTGTACGGCTCTGCGAAAAGGGGCGGGATTAAACAAGATGATTAGACATTTTAAAAAGCGAGCGATTGCTCCATATTTTAAATTACTGTCCAGAGAGGTCATGTTTTGATCCTAGATTGGTCTCATGAAGTCAAGTGATGCTTGAACTATGCACCGCAGCAACCTTCGAAACTTGACGCATGACCTTGCGTTTCTCGTCTGACGCATTCGCGTGTGTATGAATGGAAGTCTATGGGAGGAAAAGCCCAGTGTGACCGTAGCTGTAAAGTGTGAAATGTACTATACTGTGTTTATGTAAATGTTGTTTCATGTTCTGTTTTTAGTTTTCAGGTTCTGAACACAATGAATGCCTTTATTTGTAGTACGTTGTAATTATTTCAGTTATTTGAATGTGTTACGCAACACTTTAGTAGTTCGATGTGAACGAATATTTGATTACAATGTAACTTTAGACCCGCATTTGTTATAATCACTTTTCATTATTGTTTAATACTTATTCCACTTGAAGTGAAGTTTAAATGTCTAAGCAAATATAGCAGTAGCCAATTAATAATAATAATAATGTATAAGATGTGCAATGATTTCAAAGTATTCCTTTCACGAGTTCTAACGTACATTGCAAATAAATCCGTTTAGGAATACACACTTGCAAATATGTTAAAAATCACAACTGTGCATTCATAACAGGATTTATTAGCAAAGTACATTCCAACCCATGAGAGGTAGACAGTGCTATTATATATGAAGCTGTACATATCTTGTATAACGTGAAAAGTCACTTTAAAAACAATAAATGTGCAATACAAGTAAATCTTTGTACGTAAAGTATGTATATATTCATTTTCTTTTTGGATTAGTCCCTTTATTAATCTGCGGTGGCCACAGCGGAATGAACTGCCAACTTATCCAGCTTTTCAGTTTTACGCAACGGATGCCTTTCCAGCTGCAACCCATCACTGGGAAACACCCACACGCTCTCTCTCACACACACACACACACACATACACTACAGACAATTTTAGCTTACCTAATTCACCTGTACCGCATGTCTTTGGACTTGTGGGGGAAAACCGAGCACCCAGATGAAACCCTAGCAAATGCGAGGAGAACATGTAAACTCCACACAGAAATGCTAACTGACCCAGCAGAGGCTCGAACCAGCGACCTTTTTGTTGTGAGGAAACAGCACTACCTTCTGCTCCACCCTATATATATATATATATATATATATATATATATATATATATATATATATATATATATATATATATATATATATATATATATATATATATATATATATGAGAAAATAGTGTGGCTTTAATTGATGATCAATGCATCTTTCCCATTATTATTCACTTGAAGCATTCAAAGCGGTGTAACTGCAACCTAAAACCTTAACATTATTACAAAAAGGAAAAAGTAGTGACGATAATTGACTAATTTTATTAATTTGATCATCAGAATGTATTTCTGCAGTGAACGAGCCTATTAAATATTCCCAATAACTTTTCTCCCTTGATTAGAGACCGCTGCAATGGCTTTCCTGCAGACAATAAAGATCATTGAAGGATTTTGTCAGAAAGGAAATTTTAATAAGGACTCATCACATAATACATTTTCTTTTAAATACAAGAATACCAGACATCGCAGCAAAGAAGAGCTTCATCATCGTCATCACGCTCTTCCTATTTCTTATCCCACTCCTCTTTCTCTTTCCTTTCACGGATCACCTCCTGCAGGTACGGCTCCAGGTACTTCACATCCTACAAGATTAATAAATACAATACTGCATTGGAACAGAACCCTCGCTTTCAGAGACAAGACTTAAGACTAGACTTGATTGCATGTTTGACTTAACCTAAACAAAACATCAGTGACAGAATAAGTTAACAAACACAGCAGTAATGTGTGATTTTTAAAAAGTCATTTTTTATAAAAGCTGCTTAATTATGAAATCCACCGTGTCAGTCAGAGCTCAGCATAAGAGTACAGCCCATTTTGAAAATAAATATTTTCCTCCATTTCTCAGTGAATATAGGGGATGTAATTTGGTGCATTTAAACAAAACATATATTTATTAAAATAATATTTTAGTCACCAAACATACTTAGAAATAGAGTATAATACAATTAATTTCAAGCAAAATATTGCAAAAAAATTAAAAATATGAATTTAAGAGAGAGTTTAGTGAGGGGTGTACTTGTATATGCTGTGCACTGTTTGTCATTGCAACAAAGTTTTGCAAACCAAAAAAAAAAGGCTTAAAAAAAACGCAAAGAGAAAATGCTGAGAAAGTTGAGAAAATAATGTTTTGCAAACAAAAAGAACTGCAAATAAAAATCAAGCAGTGCAAAAAAACCAAATCAAACAAAAATATTTTAACACTTTTGCAAAGCAGAAACCGCACAGCAAACCCACGGCCGACTGAAAAGCAAATCTAACTGAAGGTTGCAATTGATTTGAGGGGGTATGGAAAGGCAATGCTGAAAAATATTTTACATACATGTATATTTATATATATTTTAAAAAGATTGCATAGTTTTTTTGCACTGCTTGATTTTTATTTGCGGTTCTTTATTTTTTGCAGAATTTCTTATTTCTCAAAACTTAAACTTCCCTTTGCAATTTGCATTATTTTTTTAAACTTTTTTTTGCCCAATATTTTATTCGTTTGCAAAACTTTTTCATGTTGTAAGTATATAAAGCCCTGGATTGACTTAATTAAGTGAAAACCTAGCTTCAGCTAAGCTCTGTTTGTAAAACTAGCCTAAAGGATGTCAAACTGAATGTCTTAAATTCATTAGACATTGAAAGTAATCGTCAAATCATAAAGTTTAAATAAATCTAATCATACAATAGATTTAGTTGTTAGAACAGACCAAAATAAGTTACATTTTCCAGTAATTTTCACATTTCTTACATTATAACATATGAAAACCTCACAGATCACGGTATTAACTAACCATTAACTAACACTTCTGGCTTAGTAAAACATTAATGAGCTGTTTATTAATTGTTAGTAAGGTTATAAGCTGGTTTTAGTTTGGGTATGATTAGTTTTAGAACTACTAATGAACAGTTATTATCATAATAATATGCAGGTAATAAGCCAGCGGTTTATAGCTTGAATTGTGACCTAAACTAAAGTGTTACCAGATATTTTTTGTGTTCAGTATAAAAAAAACGGGTAACACTCAAGTTTAAGTAACAATTCCCACTATTACGATAAGTGGCTTTTTACCTGCCTATTATTAAGATACATTGGCTGTTTATTAGAACTTAATTTTATTCTACATCCTTAATTCAACCCAATCCCTAAACCAAACTTCTACCTTAACAATTAATAAGCAGTAAATGAGAAGTTTGAGCTGAATGGTTTAGGTATTGGTTTGTTAATAGTGAGAATCGTACCATAAGATAAAGTGAATAAAATCTGTAAAAAGTGTATTGCTGCAAAACTAAAACACTAAATTACACAAGACTTTTGGCCAGCGGAGAAATTAAAACGGTCGTGCCAAACTGAGTCTGGTTTCTCTCAAGGGTTTTTTTCTTCACTCTCCTATTGGTGAAGCTTTTTTTCCCTCTCCGCTGTCATCACTGGCTTGCATGGTTCAGGATTGGTAGAGCTACGCATCGATGAATCTGCTCTTTAGTGCTCGGACTCTCTGTAATGATTTAAACCACACTAAACTGAGCTAAACTAAACTTGAACACTGAAAACTGAACTACCCTGATCCAGTTACTATGACCATTTATGTGGAGCTGCTTTGACAAAATTATAAAAGTGCTATACAAATAAAGCTGAATTGAACTAAATATCAAGTGACGTTTGGCACAAAACTCAAACACATATTAAATATATTTAATCAGTCAAACTTTAACAATTCCCTTGCTTTCATGAACAGCAGATTTAAGGACTTTTTAAAGCATCGTTCATTTTAAATCAATAATTGATTCAAACCTTAGCATTTGTAGCACCATGAAAGTACTAACTAGGGATGTAACGGTATCAGAATTTCACGGTACGGTAATACCTCGGTATGAATGTCACGGTACGGTATTTATTGAATCATTTACAGGAAAAAACAAAACTTATGAAAATACCCCAAAAAAGTGTCAATGACATACAAATTAGTCATCTATCTGTAAGCTTTGAAACAGGAACTTCAATTTTAATAACAAAAATATTAAACCATGTAAAAAAATTAAGTTTCAATTTAGTATTGTTGAAAACTCATCACATTCAACATTTAATCACTCACTC
This sequence comes from Danio rerio, assembly GCF_052040795.2. Taxonomy (NCBI): domain Eukaryota; kingdom Metazoa; phylum Chordata; class Actinopteri; order Cypriniformes; family Danionidae; genus Danio; species Danio rerio. The sequence continues at coordinate 46,543,742 of NC_141039.2, forward strand.
ACTTAGATAGAGATGGGTTTAAAGGAAAATTATCATATAAATATAATCTGGTAAAAGCTGGCATCTCTGGGTATTTACAATGTCCCCTGCAACAGAAAAAAACCCTCTCATTTGGGACTGAGGTTTCTGGGACAGAGATATGACTTGGCCCAGGTTGACAGCAGTGGGTAACGTTGTGCATTGTCTTTCCCCCACTTGAGAGGACAATGAGTGAGATAGAGATCTCCTGTCTGCATCAATCTGAACAGTGTGCTGTGTTTCTGCAGTCCCCATGACTGATTATTATCGTATTGGGGGACGTATTCCCCAACTTGCAGGCACGTGCACACACAGGGCTCAACCTGTGCAGTGCACATGCCCTTTTTAGTCTTGGATAGAAAGTTCCCTTCCAAAATGATCAAAAGTGCCCCCGCGACGCGACATACCCTCCGTCCCCGCTTTACAGTACGCGCGCGACAACACAGCTGATAAGAACTCGCGCGACAACACCGCTATTCAGTACGCGCGCGACAACACAGCTGATAAGAACTCGCGCGACAACACCACTATTCAGTACGCGCGCGCGGCGACAACACCCGCTTTAGGGTTTTCCAGCTCTTTTTCATCCCCGCTTCTAGCAGCACACTCCATTTCCGCATTACTGGATCTGTAGCGACAACAGACCGCAAGGGATGATGGTCAAGCATGGGCTGATGGGAATTGTAGTTTCCGGTACCTCCCGTTCACTTCATTCGCCTGAGCAAATTTTCTCAGAAGACCTATAGTTTTACCGAGTCATGCGACTTCGGTAATATCGAAAAAAATTAATATTGCGGTATGACGGTATTTACAATACCGTTACATCCCTAGTACTAACCATTTCATTTGCACTTAATATTAATGTAAAAACTCAGTTTCAGAAATTGACCTTTTTAAAAAGTCATGTTCAAAGAACTTTAATAATTTGTTGAATTCAATAATTGTGATGTTCAAATATGGTTTATCATCATAAGGCTAATAAAATGTGTATTTTTTTGTTACTGTTATTGCACAAGATTTACATTAAGATTATTAATTAAATATTTTCTTGTTTTTTTCTTTGTTTGTTTTTTCAGTTTTTGTCAATTGAGTACAACTGTTGCAATAAAACCATAAACATAATTCAAGCAAGGACCTATGCTTGTTTTGAAGTACTTTCCAGGCCTTGATATATCTGAAACCCTAGTACTTTAAAGAAATGACATGTCTAAGACACACTTAACATTGACATACCTGCTCAAATTTCGTCCACTGGTCTTTGGGAAGGATCTGGTGCTTCATGGAAAGATCCATGGCTCTCTTGAGGCGGAAAACCCTCTCATTGTAAAGTGGCTCTGGAAGACGACGAACAGCCTCTTTCACATCACTGCCCTCATCGATGGTGTCGTCCCGCATCAGGCCTGCAGGAGAGGAGGAATACATTAGATCAATGAATCTCAAACTTTTTTTTCACCAAGTACCACCTCAGAAACAAACTGTCTCTCCAAGCACCACCATAATAAGCTTAAAGTGACATTTAAAGGTTTAGGCAGGTTAGGGTAATTAGGCAAGTCATTGTATAATGATGGTTTGTTCTGTAGACAGTCAAAAAAAAAAAAAAAAAAAAAGAAAGAAAAAGCTTAAAGGGGCTAATAATTTTGTCCTTAAAATGGTGTTAAAAAATTAATAACTGCTTTTATTCTAGCCAAAATAAAACAAATACGACTTTCTCCAGAAACAAAAAAACATTCAGACATATTGTGAAAATTTCCTTGCTCTTTGAGAAATATTTAAAATAGAAAAAAAATTCAAAGTTGGACTAATAATTCTGACTTTAACTGTATGAATGGGATTTACATATGCAAATAAGAAATTAAATCTTACTGCATCTTAGAGTAGGCTTTGTGTGTCAGAAAAGTAAGTGATCAAATTTTACCTGTCAACATTTGGATATACAAATACAGGATACGCTCGCAACAACTGTTACAAATTTAAGAAGAAATTAACTTCACATGCAGGGCTCAACAATAAGGACTGCCCGGTGGCCCAGGGCCATCGTGAGAGACACTTGGGACAGTAGTCAGGATCATTACTGGCCCGATTAGGACAGTGCTGCCTTGTCATTAAAGTTTAATTTGCCAGCCACTTTTGGTCAATTGCGTGCATTTTAAGTTTGTGCTTTTAAGTCTTTAAATGCTATCTTCTCTGTGATGTCGTAGATACTATATTGCTTTTCGGTTCGTCCGTGATGTTTTGAGCATGCTGTTTTTCCCCATAACCTAAGCTGCGTCTCAACAGTATAGTATATGTATGTAGTGGCGTCCCAAATGGCACACTGTTTTTTTTACTAAGCGGAAATTCAAACCGTTTCCCTGATGATGTTTGATGTTTTGTTTGCATAACACTAAGATTTTTGCTCATTAACCATTTATTAACTTTTGAAATGCTAGATTTACAGACATTTTTTTGAAATTATTTAAAATATTTGGCAAAAAAAAGTGTTACTTTCTTTTTTTTTTTTTTTTTGGTGGGGCCAGTAAAAATTTTTGCAGGGCAAGTAAAAACCTAAACCACTGGCCCGAATGGATCAGTAGAAAAATCCTTAGTGTTGAACCCAGACATGGAATACATAACAAACATTAGAAAATTACAAATAAATTGAGTTTAGCCTATTAAAATCAATTTACTGAACACATCAGTACGCATCAAAGGGTTAAAAGACTTTTTTTTTTATTTATACTTTGATTTTTCAGTGATTTCTCTGTGTACCACTAGAAGGAAGCCTGCGTATAACTAGTGGAACATGTACCACAGTTTGAGAACCACTGCTTTAACCCACTGAAAAGAAACAGTGTCATAATAAATAAAATTAGTTAGAAATAACAATGTTTTGTTTGCCGCATGTAGTGCTGTGGGTAAAGGCTGTTTCACTTCGGCTACCACCGCAAGTGTATTTCAAGGCTGTGGGAAGCACTTGAGTCTATAGCTGCTTTTCCACTATCGTGCCAAACCGTTCTAAGAACACTTCGGTACGGTTACGGTTGTTTCTCCACTGAGCCTGGAACGGCGCGGCACGATTACAAACCGTTCTCGGCCCGGAATTTTCGGCACGGTTAGACAACCGTGCTGAACTGTGCTGATAGATTCTGTGTGTTGACGTCGCGACTCGGTTGCTAAGCTACCACAGCTGGCTCAGCAGAAGCGCGCTAGTCATCAGACATCCTCAATAAACTACAGTACATTTAATATAAAATAATGATCCAGGTCTAAACGATATTTGAAAAGGATTTTAAAACCATAGAGCAGTCTCTGGAAGAGAAGTGAATAACTCATCACATTCTTACGAAGATATTTTATTCATTAAAGTTATTATTTTATTGACTTGAATACAGACCTTCATCGCTTGCCTGAATGTGAGTTTATTGCACGCAGCGCTGTATTTCACAGCACAAAACTCGCTCTGATCCGGGAGAGACATGCAAGCGACTTGCGCTGCTGACTTTTTTTCCTGCTGCGCATCGAATAAAGCGAATAAAGTCACGCTTTGCATCGTCGATGTCTAAATTCCACAACAACATCACTATATCCATGGAACACGAACTTGCAGACTCTTTTAACAACGAGGAAATTATTGCACTTTTTAATTCAAAGCCAGGACAGCTTGTTAATACCGGCGAGACCACCTGAAGGACGGCATGTTCGTGTTGTAATGTCGGCCGTCCAAAAGACTTTGCTTGAAAGCTTTACGGAGCGGCACTGTAACTGTCCAAGGTACTGTTGTATGATTTATATTATAGCATATGCACTAATAAACAAGTCAAAAGAATGAATGAATTAAATAAATATGGATTCTAAAATGTCAGTATTGCTTTTACTTAAAAAATATCAATACGTTTTCACAAATGTTTTATAAAAATAAAATGAGCAATTTTTATCATTTCAGCTATAGGCAATTATATGATTCAATTATACATAAGTTATATGACATTTATGAGGCATGTAACATGTTTCTGTGTTTTTTTTTTTGTGGTGATCTTTAATATAGCTACGCAAATATTTTCTAAAACGTCTAGCAATAATTCGCCTACAACTTGTTAGTTAATTATGAACACAAAAATAATTATAATAATAAAAATAAAATGATCAAAATAAAAAGATAATAGAGCATCATTTTGCTAAATATAATAGTGCTTTATATGCTTTATATCCTGCTATATGTGTTGTTTCATATTCGTTTTTTTTTTCACTTGCTGCATTCGTTATTTAATGTTTGAATAGTAAAACAAATAACAGCCATCTCTTAATTGGTTTCATTTTACCATCAAAATGTAGTATATTTTATATCATTATCAACTTTTTATATAAAAACGCAGTGTAATTTAAATAATTGTTTAAAATGAAATAATTTAAGTGCTGTGTTTTTATTAGTGAAAGTGCCCGCTCACCTTTGACAAGGCCTGTCCAAAATTATATTTCTGCCACTATAATGCAAATGCATTATTATTGTTGTCTTATCATTGTTTATTTTTCTGTTATGTTCAGAGATTTTAAATATTATTTATTTCCCCTTCAATTATTTTCAATCATCACGTTACATTTTGGTAATTTTCCCTCCAAATAAAATTTAGCCAGAGCTGCGCAACATATGAATAAATAAGGGTGCACATGTACCTATATTTAGCACCCCTATATGATAGAGCGGCATAACAGTGTTTAGTCACATGGTTGCTTTTGCTTTTATGAAAAAAATAAATAAATAGTTTCGGCTCTTATTTAACTTTAATTGAACAAAGGGAGCCGTTTACATTGCGTTACCAAGGCAACTACTGATGCGGTTTGTGTAATGTTTTAAAGAGCTTTGTCGCAGCACGACAGTGGAAAATGAAACCGTATCCGTGCTGTCTGGCCCGGTTTGGCACGGAATGGAACAGTTCTGTTTAAAGAACGATTCAGCACGATAGTGGAAAAGCGGCTTATATTGATTATTGTGACAGGCATATGTATGGATATCATTTAATACTGTATTCTAATTTCAAATGTTTAACATAAGAGAATTAAAACATTCATAAAATTAGGACAAATGAAACATAAGAAGTGATGAACCTTTAAACTATTAAAATGTTTACCAGATTAACAGATGGCACAGATATGACATTGCTTACCCAGTTTGTTGAACCCGCACGCATTGTAGTACCATTTCCTGAAGACATCCACGAACCTGCCGGATGCAGCAACTGTGCAGAAACATTAATAAATTAATAAAACACAATAGTTTTCTGTGCTTTATTATTATTTTTCTGCTTTCTGTGTTGTCAGATGGAAGCTGGCAAGTTGTAATTACGAAACACTCACAAACAACCGGCTAAATGAGATCTGTACAAATCAAAGAGCATTTGTTTCCACATAATGTACAGTTTGTAACATGTAAATACCAAATAAAGAGTTTCTAGAAGCGATGTAAACAGGATATCAACACATTTACGGCTAAAAACACACAACAACTCATTGAAGCAGACGGGGACACTCAGAGGACATCAGTGATTTGCGTGACAAAACTGACAGACACGGTTAATGACAGTAGTTCTAACAACACAGAAGACAGACAAGATATAAATAAGCTCTTTACATTGATGAAAACAAATATATTAAATCACAGTTTCACATAACGCTAATACAAATCGAACAACATTTTTACCTGGTGCCCTCGCCGCCATTTTTGTTCTCTGAGAGAAACGCACAGGGTTGTGGGATACGTGACGTCTTGTCGGGCGATTACGCAATCAGTGTTGCCAGATGTAGTTGACTTTTTCCAGCCAGCATGGCTGCTGCCATACACATTTTGCATTTCAAATAAAGTAAGAGAAATTCATTTAAAATTTTACATAAAATATACCCATGCAACGTGTTGCTTTCCACATTTTCAGATATTGAGAAAGAATGTTCATTTTGTAAAAACAGCGAGGAATCCTTATGTCACTTATTAGGCTGGCTTGTGTAGCAAGCCAGACTACTGTTATCCTATTAAACTTATTATTATTTTTATTATTCTTCTTCTGAGACTAAAAATTAAACTCTATCTCCTCCTAGGCCATTCAAGCTATGACCATCAAACTCGGGTCAGACCTCCGAACTATTCTGACTCGAGTTGCTATATCCTTTCCGACTGATCCGACTTTCGGTTTCCCGAAAAACGTCCCGGGACCGTCGGAAAAATCCCATAGACGTAACATTGGATCAAACTTTGTGACCTCATAACTCCGCATCAGAATGTCACACAGACTTCTAACTGGGCTCATTTAACTCAGACTATCAAACTGCCAATGACTGATCACCTTTAAACTTTCTGGCCACGCCCTAGCAACCACTTTTGGACCCTAGAAACCGTCCCATAGACTTCCATTGCAAAAGACTCTCATTGACTTTACATGGGATCAAACTTTGTGAGCTCATAACTCTGCATCAGACTGTCCTACAGACTAATGGCTAGGCTCATTTAACTCAGTCTAGCCAGCAGCCAATCACCGATGGCCTTTTAACTTTCTAGCCACACCCTAACAACCAGATACTGCACCCTAGCAACTGTCCCATAGACTGCCATTAAAGAGGTTCAGACTGATATTGTCATGCTGCAGTGTGATAGAGACATGGGGGTTGTGTTTAACTGTTCATACTGGCAAGAAGCTTTGATACATCATCAGTCTAAGCTGTCAATCAACTCCATAGCAACAAAACAGACTAACCTAGCAACGATATGGCACCAGCTATATCTCAGCATCAGAACATCGTAGAGAGGCGGGGGTTGGCTTGTTTGACTCATGCTCTTACACCATCTATCTATCTATCTATCTATCTATCTATCTATCTATCTATCTATCTATCTATCTATCTATCTATCTATCTATCTATCTATCTATCTATCTATCTACCTCTACCTATCTATCTATCTATCTATCTATCTATCTATCAATCTATCTATCTATCTATCTATCTATCTATCTATCTGTCTGTCTGTCTGTCTCTATCTATCTTTCTATCTATCTATCTATCTATCTATCTGTCTGTCTGTCTGTCTCTATCTATCTTTCTATCTATCTATCTATCTATCTATCTATCTATCTATCTATCTATCTATCTATCTATCTATCTATCTATCTATCTATCTACCTCTACCTATCTATCTATCTATCTACCTTTATCTATCTACCTCTACCTATCTATCTATCTGTCTGTCTGTCTGTCTGTCTGTCTGTCTCTATCTATCTATCTATCTATCTATCTATCTATCTATCTATCTATCTATCTATCTATCTATCTATCTATCTATCTATCTATCTATCTATCTATCTATCTATCTATCTGTCTGTCTGTCTGTCTCTATCTATCTTTCTATCTATCTATCTATCTATCTATCTATCTATCTATCTATCTATCTATCTATCTATCTATCTATCTATCTACCTCTACCTATCTATCTATCTATCTACCTTTATCTATCTACCTCTACCTATCTATCTATCTGTCTGTCTGTCTGTCTGTCTGTCTGTCTGTCTCTATCTATCTATCTATCTATCTATCTATCTATCTATCTATCTATCTATCTATCTATCTATCTATCTATCTATCTATCTATCCATCATGCTAACAACATGCTAATTCATGCTAGAATCATGCTAGTCACATGCTAATTCATGCTAGAATCATCCTAACAACATGCTAATTCATGCTAGAATCATGCTAATTTATGCTAAAATCATGCTAGTAACATGCTAATCCATGCTAGAATCATGCTAACAACATGCTAATTCATGCTAGATTCATGCTAGTAACATTCTAATTCATGCTAGAATCATGCTAGTATCATGCTAATTCATGCTAGCATCGTGCTAACAACATGCTAATTCATGCTAGAAACATGCTAGTAACATGCTAATTCATGCTAGAATCATGCTAACAACATGCTAATTCATGCTAGAATCATGCTAGTAACATGCTAATTCATGCTATAATCATGCTAACAACATGCTAATTCATGCTAGAATCATGCTAGTAACATGCTAATTCATGCTAGAATCATGCTAACAACATGCTAATTCATGCTAGAATCATGCTAACAACATGCTAATTCATGCTAGAATCATGCTAACAACATGCTAATTCATGCTAGAATCATGCTAGTGAAATGCTAAATCATGCTAGAATCATGCTAACAACATGCTAATTCATGCTAGAATCATGCTAGTAACATGCTAATTCATGTTAGAATCATGCTAACAACATGCTAATTCATGCTAGAATCATGCTAGTAACATGCTGATTCATGCTAGAAGCATGCTAACAACATGCTAATTTATGCTAAAATCATGCTAGTAGCATGCTAATTCATGCTAGAATCTTGCTAGTAACATGCTAAATCATGCTAGAATCATGCTAACAACATGCTAATTCATGCTAGAATCATGCTAACAACATGCTAATTCATGCTAGAATTGTGCTAATTCATGCTAAAATCATGCTAGTAACATGCTAATTCATGCTAGAATCATGCTAGTAACATGCTAATTCATGCTAGAATCGTGCTAACAACATGCTAATTCATGTTGAAATCATGCTAACAACATGCTAATTATTGCTAAAATCATGCTAGTAACATGCTAAAATCATGCTAACAACATGCTAATTCATGGTAAAATCATGCTAGTAACATGCTAATTCATGCTAGAATCATGCTAACAACATGCTATTTCACGTTAAAATCATGGTAATAACATGCTAATCTATCTATCTATCTATCTATCTATCTATCTATCTATCTATCTATCTATCTATCTATCTATCTATCTATCTTTTCATACTTTTTAAAACTGTTTAAACTAAATAAACTATTACCGTCAGGCTTTCACAAGCCAGCCTCAAAGTTTGTTCTCAAACTTTAAGAATCTAGTTTGTTGATTGTCAGAGTGTGCAATTATTTTGGAAAGACTGTTTTTCTGATTATTCTGCTAAAAATATTATGTTGATAACACTGAATGCAAAATAAATTATTTATTATTTTGAAAATGGTGATAAACAAATTAACAATTTTATTAATTTTATTATTTTAAATGGTAAATTCTTCATCCACAAATGTCGACTTTCAAAATCTCCTCTTTTATACAAGGTATTTCTCAACGAAATTATTCTGTTAATGAAGTCTCTCAAAGCTGTAAAAAATGTAAAAGCTCTGTCTATTGTAAGCTATTATGAATCTGTTTTTGAATGTCTTCCCTTTGTTTTTGTTTAGTTTTTTTATTTCAATTATTACCTTTGGAATGCATAATACAATAATAATAATAATAATTCTACCAAGAAAAAAAAAAAAACTTTTTCCAGCCTCACCAAACAGGTGGCTTACATTTTTAACATGTGATTATAATTGTAATGGAAATTCATTTTTAGATGAGCTTTATATGTTAGAAACTTGGCTAAGACTCATTATTACATGTGTGTGTATCTGTGTTCTCCATATGTTTATCATAAAACCTATGTGTGTACATTTTTATAGATAACTATATTTCTTTAGGTGAAAGCTTTTTCATTATCCTAAGAAGGATGTGTGGTTGTTATGAGCATATCGCATGAACAGCAGAAGACGCCTGACGTAATTGTAGATGAGGCCTTATTGGGAGTTGACCTCGTAAGCAGTACAAACTAGATAAAAAGGTGAACACACTTTGCTTTTAGTATCTCACACTGCAGAAACTGTTGTTGCTTTATGACTGTGATCTTCTTTATAAAGAATAAAACTTGTAAAAGACATCCCGGGTAAGACTTTGTTTCTTGACCACTGAGAGAGCCTCCTTAGAGAAAATAGCCACTACAATAATATTTCTAAAATCTCCTTTAAACTCACTAAATACTATGAACAAGCTCTTCTTGCTTGGAAAATGTTACCGTCACAATTCTTCTCCTCACACCTCCTTTATTTTGAATATTGGTAATATAACCTCTTCAAACAAATCTTTATTCTTAGTAAATTGGTTTAATAGAGACATTAATCATTCATTTTCTTGTCGGCTTAGTCCCTTTATTAATCCGGGGTCGCCACAGCGGAATGAACCGCCAACTTATCCAGCAAGTTTTTTACGCAGCGGATGCCCTTCCAGCCGCAACCCATCTCTGGGAAACATCCACACACACACTCATACACTACGGACAATTTAGCCTACCCAATTCACCTGTACCACATGTCTTTGGACTGTAGGGGAAACCGGAGCACCCGGAGGAAACCCATGCGAAGGCAGGGGGAACATGCAAACTCCACACAGAAACGCCAACTGAGCCGAGGCTCGAACCAGCGACCTTCTTGCTGTGAGGCGACAGCACTACATACTGCACCACTGCTTCACCTGATAGAGACATTAATCATCTTTAAATACTTTTTGACAGTTCCGGGATTATTCTACCATTGCTCTTCAGTGTTTGGACTCTCAGTAGTGATTAATAAACCACACTGAACTGAGCTATAAACTGAACTTAAACTTTAAAACTGAACTACACTGTTTCAATTTACTATGATCTTTTATGTGAAGCTGCTTTGACACAACGTACATTGTAAAAGTGCTATACAAATAAAGCTGAATTGAATTGAATGAATGATGTCTGTTCACAATTCCACAATACTCTTTAGAGAATTTAATTTAGTTATTAAATCTATCCCTGTAAAATTATTCAACTTGTTAAAAATCATATTTGCTATAATTCTGTCTGTTGTAAACCCAAAATTACATTTAGACAATGTTGAGTTGACTGATTAAAAAAAATGTACTAACAAACTTATTCGTAATATTTTTCAGAAGCAAAATAAAATCACACCTAGAGGCAAATTTTTCTGGAACTCTATTATTGTTGATATTAATTGTAAAAGAGCCTGGTTAACCCTCTTCAAATACACTATTAATAATAAAATTAAGGAAATTCATTTTTAAATACTACATATAGTTGAAGTCGGAATTATTTACCCCCCTTTGATTTTTTTTTTTTTCTTTTGCAAATGATGTTTAACAGAGCAAGGACATTTTCAAAGTATGTCTGATAATATTTTTTCTTCTGGAGTCTTAATTGATTTAATTTCGGCTAGAATAAAAGCAGTTTTTATTTTATAAGAACTATTTTAAGGTCAATATTATTAGCCCCTTTAGGCTAATTTTTCTGTTTTTATTGTCTACAGAACAAACCATCATTATACAATAACTTGGCTAATTACCCTAACCTGCCTAGTTAACCTAATTAACTAGTTAAGCCTTTAAATGTCACTTTAAGCTGAATAGAAGTGTCTTGGAAAATATCTAGTCAGATATTATTTGCTGTCATCATGACAAAGATAAAATAAATCAGTTATAAGCGATGAGTTATTAAAACTATTATGATAAGAAATGTGCTGAAAAAAAATTTGCTCTCTGTTAAACAGAAATTGGGGGAAAAATTAAACAGGGGGGCTAATAATTCTGACTTTAACTGTACAATTTACCCAGTAAAATTATTATTATCAAAGAACATTGAAATGGAGGACATTTGTGCTTTCTGCAATGTGGATAAAGAGAGCCTTTGTCATTTATTTTTTGACCGCAATATTGTAAACAATTTCTGGAAGGATCTAGCCAAACTTATTGTTATAATTATTAGCCAAACATGATTTTACATTAAAGGATATTATTATTATTTTTTTTAATTATGAAAGCAAATCCAACAAAAGTCTTGAATTTATTGTTAATCTCTTTTTTTTATTGGCAAAATTTTACATCCACATACAGAAATTTGCTAAATCATCTCCCACATTAACAGTTGTTTGTATCGAGTTTGACTTCTCTATTTCTACAGTGAAATTGTTGAAAAGCAAAAAAAATCTGAGAAATGCATCAACTATTATAACACTTTATTAGATTCCTGTCAATTCTTAAAATCATTGGATGTAGAAATGCTGCACACTATGCTTTGTGCAATTAATTTAGCGTGTTATTTGTTATTTATTGTTATTTTAGTGTTTAAGTTTAATTTTTTATATTATTGTTATATGTTTGATCCTGATGGTTATGCAATAAAAAAAAAAAAACTGTACAGCCCAAAAGCTGCACAAACACTGACCCAAAATATTAAAGTATTATTTAAATCAAAATTAACCTAGTTGCTTTTTAATCACTGTCATAATCTAAGCATACAGCAACAGCAGCAGTCACAGAACCACACCATAACCGGATCATACCGAAACACTGGTTTATTTGCAAAATAATAATATTCATGAAATTACAGCTACAATGTTTTCTGAAACCTCTCAAAGTCTTCAAGAGTGGCTAATGCTACTTCTGAGCAGAAAACATCATCAGGCAGGAACACCAAACGACTCAAGGAGATGTAGTTGGGTTGATCTGGCTGGTACTGAGCACGGCCTAAATACTCCAGAAACAAGTGGCGCTCTCGGATGCGGAGGAATTTGGCATTAAGCACCTTTGAGGAAAAAAATATTATCTTGAAAAACATCTAGTAAAATATGACGTACTGTCATCATGGCAAAGATAAAAGAAATCAGTTATTAGAAATGAGTCAATAAAACTATTATGTTTATTAATATGAATAAGTACCTGAGGGAACTTTGCGATAAGCGAGTGTGGAATATTCATGGTGTTGTGAACAAAGTCAAAGATCTGTGTGAGTTTTCTTTTATTAGCCAATAGTACTTTGGGAACTGTGCTGACGATGTGCTGGATTTCATTCCCACGGAATCCAAACTCCAGTTCACAGACCTGCAGGAGAATAATCAATGAAAGTCTCATTTTCACAATGTTATACTGAAAAATAAGCAAATCAAACGAAGGGTCAAACCTTCAGATTCTCCTTTACTGGCTCCAAACTGCCACACAATAGTTTCGGTAGACGAGTCACAAGATTACGGGTCTGAGAGTATAATTCAGGAAAATATGGATGGTTAAAGGGTCACAAAACACATTTTTTGAGATGTTGATGTTGAATTTAGTTATTAAATCTATCCCTGTAAAATGATTCAACTTGTTAAAAATCATATTTGCTATAACTCTGTCTGTTGTAAACCCAAAACAGAAATTGGGGAATGAAGTATACAGGGGAGGTAATAATAATTCAGGAGGGCTAATAATTCTGACTTCAACTATATGCAATTTAGCTTCACCTTCTCAGCACTGAGTCCCAGCTGCTGCTGAAAAAAGCCCAGTCGGTTGTCGAGTCTCTCAACGCTGAAGTTCAGCAGGTATGGAGCTTTACTCACCATCGCCGCCACAGACTGCGCACTGAACTTCTTTGATTTCAAATAGGACACCCTAAAAGTGAAGCAAAACAAAATGTAGCTACAGCAGAATGAAACGCCAACTATTCCAGCATAAGTTTTACGCAGTGGATGCCCTTCCAGCTGCAACACAGAACTGGAAAACACCCTTGCACACTCACATTTACACACACTCATGAACTACGGCCAATTTAGATAATCGAATCCACCTATAGCGCATGAGATTAGACTGGGTGGGAAACCGGAGCAGGTAGAGTAAACCCACGGCAACACGGGGAGAACATGCAAACTCCACACAGAAACGCCAACTGACTCAGCTGGAACTTGAACCAGACAGTGCTAACCACTGAACCACCATGCCACCATCACTTAGATATACATAAAGCAATTTTTTTTGTTGTTAACCAGGGTCAGGTTGTAATGTCTGATGAAAATATTTAGTATTTATGAACCTGTTTATTTAATTTATTT